>NW_027069516.1:1718656-1803829 GCF_002906115.3 Quercus suber
CTTTGTGGTCATTGCAGATGACACTTACTTTAGCTGAAGGGATTGGTGTAGCCCCAGACAAAGACTATGTTCCTGTGTGCTCACAGCTCTGGCAGTAAACAATGCCTTCCACTACTACTTCAGTTTCCTTCTCTGTTGTTTTGTTTGATGGGACAGTTTTGTTTCCTGAGACAGTTTTGTGGTCATTGCAGATGACACTTACTTTAGCTGAAGGGATTGGTGTAGCCCCAGACAAAGACCGTGTTCCTGTGTGCTCATTTTCTTTGATGGGTGTTGTATTTTGTTGATAATACTTTGATGGGTATTGTTGCTTGATTAGAGAGATTGTTTTAGAGTTGTATTTATAGTTATAGCCTATGCAACTCTGAGAGGAGGAGGTGAATTTTCTATTGAAAAACCAGAAATTGAGTTTTACGTGAAGGCCACCTTCTTTCTTTTTCTTAATGAAAAGTGAATTATATAGCTCTCTTCATTGGCTGGGCTATAAGGTCGGACTCGTTTAAAGTTGGTATGAATGGCTGGACTAAATTGTACCAGACAGGTCCAATTGATTTCTGGGCTCCATTACTCAGGCCTATTCCATAAGATAGTCTTACTTACCCGATGGTGACCTCTCATTATATAATATAGCCCGTTCACAAAGACGTTTATGTGGAATCTAATTCATTGGTTAATGGACTTCCATAATGATTGTTCTTGGGGCCAACCTGGTTTATGAATTATGATGATTCAATATAAGCCTATTTCTGGTTTTTTAATCTTATGTTACGTTAATTTAATAGTTTTGTTGGGCTATGTATACAAAGAAAGTTAATTATTAAAATAATATGATGCACCCTTTGCTCTTAAAGTTAATTATTTTAATATTATTAAAATAATATGAAGCACATAAAACTCACACTTTGCGCCTTTCATCAATTTTTGATCATGTATGTTATCTTATTTTTCTTTCTAATTTTATGTTATATATATGTGTGTGTGTGTGTGGCATTACATAATGAATTATAACAATGGGGGAATTCGAACCTAAAAAAAAAAGAAAAAGAAGAAGCAGGTACAAACTAATTCATAAAATTTTTTTATTGATTAGTTTTTTCTTTTTTAAGATTGGTTAGTTTTTATGTTAAAATGTTTTGAATAAAAAAAAAATTAAATGGGTTTCGAGTTTCGGGTAGGATATGGATATTCATGGATAATATATTTGGGTAAGATTCGGGTATGGATATTAATGGGTATTGATAATCGGGTATCCATGGGTAAACTTTTCAGGTCAGGTATGGGTATACCCAATCCATACCCTACCCATGGCCATCCCTAATCTTAGATGTTCAGATTTGCTCTACCCCCATTCTTATCTTGTCAGTTAGCTCCACTGAACTTCTGTTGAATGTTGAATATTTGATTAATTCAAAACCTTTCTAATTTGTACACGGATTAACCATGTACAATTATATTCCTCTATAAAAAGAGGAGAGTGGGGTAAGTAGTAAATTGCGATAATTTTATTATTAGAGATAGAATATAAGTGTTGTATTTATGTTAGTTTTATTGGGATGGTCAATGTGAACAACTAGTCTTAGATCACTCTAATCAAGTTTTTGATATTGGTTTAACATAATATTATAAAAATTTATCCTTAAAATATATTAAAATTTGAAATATCTTAAAATATGGTTCCCCTTAAGAAAGTGGGTGTTATTTATATGTTTTTATTTTCTTGCTGTGTAGGAAATAATTCTTCACATGATTTATCAAACTCAATTTCTACTCTAAAATATTTCAGCTCATTAATTAGAACTATTATGAATTATAAACGAGTCTCTCTAACACGTAACCCCATAAAACACATAAAAATCCTTTATTTTCCCCATTGTTACAACCCAATACCATTTCATCTTTCTTTTTCCATTTTTAGCTCGAAGGCTAACCTAAAGTTTTAGTATCATTTTTCAGCTATTAACGGAGCACAGAAACAGAACAAAGAGAAGCAGAACAAGCAGTAATTATATAGTTTTAGTAATTTAGACAGTTACTAAAACTAAAAAGAGCTACGACAGTACTTTGTTGAGCATCCTGGATAATTATCATTCCATCCTTTAGACAATTTTGTGATAAAACCGAATCAAATGAATAGTTTTTGTCAAAGATCTGGTTTTGATCTTAATTCCTGAATTTACCCGGTTTTTACTAGTTCGGTCTGTTTTTTCTTTTTTTGGTAAACTTAGGTCTGGTTTTTAAAGCTATGGTTTAATCTTAATACCCATTGTTGAAATTCCGTAGTCAATGAGATTTCAGGAAAATTACAAAGTCAAAAATAACACGTCTCTCAACAAACAAACAATAGAGCCGTGAATATGATTAGAACTTTTTTCTTTATAAAGTTTATTTGCCACATCAATTGCCAATTATAAGAAGGCTCCATTTAAAATTTTCGCTTAAGGCCCCAAAAGTTGTTGAGCCGGCCCTGCAAATAATTAAACAAAAAGATATATAAGAAAAAAAAAAAAAAACATGACATGTACATATGACAAAATCTCTAGCTGGGCACTTCTAAGGGTATTATTGGTTTTTGTAAAAGGCCTAGGGAGCTTTGTAAAAAACGTGTATCAGAGGAGTAGTCTCATCATTGAATGGTCTTGTCTAGTAACTCTAGTATCTTGCCCTTGTATTTAAAAATATAAAAATAAAAAATAAAAAAAAGATGTCATATGGATTACAGTCTTGCCACTTGCGTTTTTTGAAAAAAAAAAGTATTAAAAAAATAAAAAAGATGTCATATGGGTTAGTCACTGTTTATCTGTGTCATACTTGAAGTCTCAAGTCCGATGCATTGGGAGTGATTTTTGTATTTTTATTTTTAGGGGAATAGGGACTTCTTCAAATTACATAAGTATCTCTGCCCTCTTTGTTATGTCACTATTCTTTTTTCTTTTTCTTTTTTTGGTTTCCCATCATTCTTCAAAATTTTCATTCAGAGACTAATTACTGTTTATAATTGGTGGGCCCATAGTGGAGTAAATCGCTAGCCTAGGAAGTTTTTTTAAAGTACTGGTGTCCAGACTCGAATCAGGGAGCTCTTAGTCAAACCCAAGGTAGCCACTTTGAGACCAAGTGCCCAACCACTTGGCCAACTCCACTGGGTTCATGTCAATATTCATCAGTATACTTTTACTTTTCTTTTCTAAATTGCATTTTTGTTCTGGCCGTTTCATACGAAACAGTTGAAGACTTGGAGTATTCCTACATCATTTCATATATTTAAATTTAAAGTAAAATTTTATTCAATTATACTAGTAAATTAAATTTTTTGAAATATATGGAATGATAGAAGGATTTGTCGAGATATTTAAACTAATAGTAGGATAATATTTATATAACTTTCGTAATTAATTAAGAAAATTTTATTTTTATCTTTAATCCATATATAATTAATCAACCATAAATATTATTTTTGTCTATATATATAGCTAATTTTAAATATATATTTTAAATATTTAATTATTAAATCAATTAAAGCGCCCTTTGTCTGTTCGTGTTCCGCGCTGGACGCCTCGGTGCGCGAAACGCGCTTTCATTAATGTCCTCGTGAATTAACACGAGTCCAACGGTCTACGGCCTCCTTGGAAATTGATGGCTTCATTATTATCCCAACTGATAATTCTCTTTTCGAACTCCGCATGAATTAATTCTTACCAACCCCCAACCCCTATATAAAGTGGGGAGATGGTTTCTCCACAACCCATGGACCTCTCAACACAAACAGAACAAAACACATTCCTCCAACTCCCCAAGCGCTTTTAACAACCCCGCCGAAATTGTTACCGGGATTGACAAAAACCGGTATGGCCGCAGCCCCCACTGGGCTTTCGGTGCGGCAGAGTCTAGGCGTAACCCTGATGGCACCCTTCGAGGTGTCCCAGAGGAGTGTTGTTAGAGAACCTAACATCTTTCCTCGGAGCACACCCCCGACGAGGAAGATGTGCGAATTCACCTCATGGGCGGTGCTCGAGTGTTGCCGTCTCCAACGGCCAACACTCGAGAGGATCGGAAAGAATTGAGGGAACATCATGGGGGAAGGTATCCCGGAGCCCCTGCATCTGCTCCTCTCTTTGTTCCAGCTCCGCCCGGCCGAGAAGGGAGTTGTTGGTGGCCTGGAAATATGATTGCCCTTCCCCTTCTCCACCTCCTGTCAAGCTCTCCCATTCTCTTTATACCAATAAAGGGACGGTTTGACACTTCCCACCGGCTAGTTTTCTCTTAGGGTGGCTCCACCTAGGCCTCTGATTGTAACTTGTACTTTTTCTATTCATGAAATAATAAAACCAAGATCTTTTTTTTCTTTTTTACTGTCAAATCTTCTATATTTTTTTTTTAACCTACTGTAAAACGAATACTTAGAACACTCGCCTGGTGCGCCGGCCAGCACCCTAATCCTTTCCCACAGACGGCGCCAATTGTAGGGACTTAGTTTGGATTGACCCTGAGTTTTGCTGGGTTTTCAGCCCAACAAGCCCAAACAATAAATTTATAGAGAGTGGGTTAAAGGTTTAGGTGCTGGCCGTCGATCACCATGCATGAACTTTCTTTATAAAAGATACTAAGAGTTTCTTTACGAATGGGGGGATGCTCCTCGGCCCATGGCCGAGGAGACCCTTTTTTTCTTTCTTTCTTTTTTTCCCCTCCTCTTCTTACTTTACTTGCTTTTCTTATATAGTTTTCATCTGCCTATCTCCTTATTCCATCTGTTGATCATCCATTTGCCTCTCTTCTGGCCGTATGTCCCATCAGAGGCCTTATCAGTACTCAAGTGGTTCACTCTGACCAACGTTGCCCTGGTAAGGGGTTATATCCCCATTAATGCAGCCAGAGGAGTTAGGTGAATGCATTTAGTACGAATGTGACAGCTTGCTCTGAGCTTGTCCCCTCCCAAAGATTATCCTTAGAATGCCGAGGACGAACAGATCCTCGGCGTGGGTCACAAAAGAGGCTGTCTAACTTAGCCTTGGCTGGTCAGTCCTCCTCGGCGTTGGCCTTGGGCCTAATACCCGATGGGCCGAGGCTATCGGGCCCACGGGCCCCACAATAATAATAATAATAATAATATTGCATTAAAAAAATATTATTAATTCAAACATGTCATTAGCCTTCCTTTCTACCGAAAAGAAATTTTGTTTAAAAAAATTGTCATTCTTATCGTTTAAAAAAAAAGAACTTTGAATTTCATCCAAAAATAAATAAATAAATAACTTTGAATTATGAATGAGTAATATTGAACATTTTCCGCATAAAATAAGAAAGGGCAAATTGTTGAACCCCCACCCCCACCCCCACCCCCAAAAAAAAGTTCTTTATGATGAATTAAATACCACCTTTTTAATTTTGTCAATTTGAAGCCTAAACTTTATAAATCATGGCAATCCGATTCTATTTTCTTAAATATCATTTCTATTGTTCCTTATTTATGCTTAAAGCTTTTACCTTTTAATAGTGTTGTCATCTGTCTATTATGTTATATACTCACTCTCTCACGGTTTCGTTCTCTAATTTGGAGAAATGAGGGAGATAAAGTATGACGTGTTAGGTTAGCTCAACCTTAGACGAACTAGGCTAGGACCAATGCTGTTTTAGCTTAAAGAATGATTCATACATTATGGAGAAAAATGGTGAGATCAAATCCTAAGAATTTCAACATACTTCTATCTCTTATGGGAATACTAAATATTTTTAACACATACACACACGGAAAAAGAGAGGAAGATTTTAAAAAAAATTTACAATAGTGTATATTCAAAAGGGTCTAACTTTTGAATATACAGAACATGCTTTAACTCTTTTTAACTCACACTCATTTTTAATTATAAACCTTAATTGAGACATAATTCAATCTCCAATACAAAAGAAAGGGTCATTGCATTTGCAAGCCCTAGGAGGTACGAAATATATTCTCTTAATTAATTCTCATATACGATTCTTTAACTCGATCTCTTATTTGTTATTGACTTGATCATTGGAGAGTCGTCCCCTGTTGTTAGCACTCTAGCAAGTCTTTGGTATTTGTTGCAGGTGCTCATGAATTGAGTTCTTGCCCCTAATCAAACAGCATCATTAGAAGACAATCGTATTTAGCTAAATGATGTCATTTGAATGTAATAGTTCGGTTCCTATCAAAATTTTACTCCTACCACAAAGATTGTTTATTTAATGGTTTTAACATAAATACGAAGTTTAAAGTTTAATACAATAAAATTTTAAAAAGTATGGGTTTTATTTGTCACAAGGAAGAAACTTAATTGGGGTTATTTATTTATTTACTTTTTTTTACCTTCCCTAATGACAATTTTAGTCTCTTATATTAATGATTTCTTTGCATGCGTTTAAACATAAATTAAAGTAAAAATATACTTTACAGAAAATTGAAATTCTAAAATATTATACCTAAATTGACAATAAAATAAATTTCACATTTTAAATTAAAACATCCATATTCCACTCTGATATGTAATCTAGAAAAGCAAAGTTGTTCTAACAAATGCAAGTTCAGGAACTGAGTTCATTTGGTTTACAACTACCCCTCACTCTCTCTCTCTTCCCCTTGACCGCAAGGACAAATAAAATGAAATCTTGAATGGGAGAGAGAATGCTAGGTTTTGTTTGACATTAATGCATGAAATTCGAGGTTCCTAACTATTTTATTATTTAACTTAATAACTGACACTTTAATTAAATTTATTGTTGAACTTCAATAAAATATCGAAGGATATGTTATAAAAATAAAGTGGCAATTAAGAACCTATTCACTTTCTTCCTTGGAAAGTCCGTGCTGGTGAGAGTGAATTAATCAAATAATTAATATTAATTAATGAAAAGATGAAACAAATTAAATCTGCAATGCGAAATGGAAACAAGTCTGTATATTTAATATAGGTACTATTCTGATCTCCTAGTTGCACCTTTTCTGAGTAAGCAAAAAGCCAAAGACATGGAAACCAAAAAAAGTGAGAAATTCTCTTCCCACTACTTGCACACGCAATTTCCCAGAAAAGACAATTACCTTACCTTCCCTTTCTGCTCTTTCTTTCTTTCTTCTCATCTTCTTCATTTTTTTTTTTTGGTTTTTCAAATGCTGTATTTACAGTGTAAAAAAAAAAACACAAAACCCACCATTGTTATCATAAACCCTAACCTTTTAAACTGTCCATTAATATTCACTATTCACAGCTCATAACTCAAAAGTCCTCACCCAGAAACCTTGCAAGCACATGATCATCCCAACCGAAATCATCACAGCCGTCCATTGCTCTTACTACTTCCTCAGCTGAAGCCAAGGAGCCCTCACGCGCCACCCCGTCGCTTGACGCACACGCGCCCTCTTGTTCCTCCGCTTTGAACCCGAACACGTTACTACCAATGCCGACGAGGCCTCTGGTGTCCACGCTGGCCATGACCGACGAGTCCAAGTCGGAGAACGACGACCCGCAGCTCTCCTCGTTGCCGTTTATGGTGACGTACGAAAACGGCGCCGAGTACATGTTATCGATGAACCTCACCTTCGCCATAGTGTTGCTGTTGTCGCCATTCTTCTCCGCGTTGTCCAAGAGCTCCATGAGCTGCGACACCGTGTCCTCGTCCACGCTTCAAGCGTTGGCAGACTTTCAACAGGCTAATTCCACTGATGCATCACAAAACAGAGGCTCTATTCAATCCTAGATTCGATGGTCACCACCGGCGGATGGAGAAATTAAAGTTAATTTTGATGGAGCTCAATTCAGAGATATGGGCAAAGCAGGTTTGGGATTTGTTATCCAAGGTAGTAGAGGACAAGCACTTGCTTCTCTGTTTGAGCAAGCAAGTCTTCCATTCTCTCCAGAAATAGTCGAAGCTATGGCAATAGCTAGAGCAATTTCTTTTGCATAGGGGCTCGGCTTCAACTCCTTCATACTAGAGGGGGGAATCTGCAAATATTATAAAAGCTCTGAAGTTTGATGAGGAATCCCTTTCCCCATTTAATCATATCCTCTCGACAAAATCCATGGTGGTGGCAGGAAGCAGCATTAAGTATTCTCATGTTGGTCGAACGGGTAATATTGTAGCACATAACCTAGCTTAACATGCTAAACATGTTAGAGGTGTTTTGGTGTGGACGGAGAATGTTCCTTCGGACCTTTCTCATGTACTTTTTGCTGATCACGACTGATTTTTCTTAATAAAGTTCAAGGTCATGCTTCTCAAAATATATATATATATATATATATATTTATTTATTTTTAGAGAGTTTCAACTTATGGCGTTAGCTCTCAATGATAGTTCTTTATCATCAGACCAGGACAATAATCAATTTTTGGTGAAGGCAGAAATTGAACTTTAGATTTCTTATACAACCATTAGAGACTTTACTAGTTGAGCTAACTAAAATCCACTAATAATAATGAATATAGTATTAATTTTTTTTTTTTTGAAAAGACCAATAAATTTATTAAGATGAAGATAAATACAATACATCTTGAGCCAAAGTTGACTCAATGACAATTAGATCCTCTTCAAAAATACTAATAATGCCTTTGGCATGTTGAGCTAAAATTTGCGCGGGTTTATTACCTCTATGCCTAACATGGGACACAACCATAGATCAAAAAATTTACAGTCTATGACAAATCCTAGTGACAACATTAGAAATGACTACCAGTGGACTACACAGACCTTGAATAGCATTAGAGAGTATAAGTAAGAGCATCCACAGCCGGGATCTAAATCCTATATTATTTTACCACCTCAAAAAATCACTTTTTCAATTATACAATACAATTTTACAATTCCCCAACATCCCAACTTTTATATCCCAATCTTACTCATTAAATTAATATTTTTACACAATAAAATAATATTTCTCCCAATTACCATTATACATTACAACATATTATTTTTACATTATTTATTCTTTCTCTCTCTTTCCTTCTGGTCAGAACCGGAATCACGACCACCGCTGCACACCACCACCGCTGCCACCACCACCACCGGCAACCCAGAAACTACCGTCAACACCAAAAAAAAAAAAAAACAAAAAAAACCAGAGAAAATCACAACAACAAATCACCATGATCGGAACCTAGAGAACAAATCAACAATGCCCAGAGAACAACAACAAATCAACAAATCACAATGCATCAACAAACCCAGCCTCGCCATCGTCATCGTCGGAACAACAAATCAACAAATCACAACAACCCAGAGAACAAACCCAGCCTCGCCATCGATCGTCAGAACCCATCAACAATGCATCGGAACCCACCTCGCCATCGGAACCCATCAACAATCCATGCCGATCTCCGTGGAACGGATCTCCATCGGAACGGAACCCACCTCGCCAAACCGATCTCCATCGGAACGGAACGGAACCCATCGGAACGGATCCGGCGTGAGCTCCGATCCGGCTGGTGATTCGGCGAGAGAGCGAGGGGATGAGAAAGAAAGAAGGAAGAGAGAGAAAAGAAAGAGATAAAATGAGGGAGAGAGAAATTTACCCGTGAAGTTATTAAAAAATATTTTTTTTTTAATACCATCTTGCTACAGTACCATCTTACATTTGAGATGGTACTGTAGCAAAATCTCAAATTTTTTTTAACATTTGGGATAAAGCCTTCCCATTGCTGATGAATTTTGGGGTTTAAATGCCAAATGCTCTTAATATTTGGCATTTAGAAACCCAAATGCGAATGCTCTTAGGGAGCTAGAGAAGGGTCATGTTGGGTTTTGGATCTCTCATATTAGGTTTTGGATCCAAAAGTATTGCATAAAGAGAAGACTGAGAAAAAAGTACTGCATAAAGAGCAGCTTGAAAAAATCGGCTTTGGAACAAAAATCCTATTATGCTATACAGCAAAGAGAGAGAGAGAGAGAGAGAGGCATCTAAATGACCACTCAATGTCTATTTTCTGCAGCCTAAACTTTTAGGCTCTCTTGAAAAGGCCGAACTTTCTTTGAAAAGCCTTAATCTCTCTCTCTTAACGTCAGTTTCTCTCTGAAGATTTCCCACCGGATTTTGGGGGCCAGCAAAATAAAGAAGGAAACTTTTCACACACACGCTATCCGAATCGGATGTGAAGCAGTGGAAAGGTGATGTGATGGATGAGGGTATGGGAAATTTAGAGCCGTTACCAAGGGAGGGGTGTGATATTTCTGACAAGATGAGAGAAGAGGGGAGTAAAGTAATAGGAGTACCGGGCTCCGAGGGTCAGATAGCTACAAATAGAGACTTTTTGATCATTCACGTGTAGGTGATGTAGTACAGGAAAAAGGGAGACCCAACTCCACCATCCACACACCCTCCCAGGCTTCCCTCCTCAATAAAAACTCCCGTATATTTTTTTTTTCAGTTAAGTATAAGATTCGAAATCAGGTTACTTTTTATTATACCATGATAAATTTTCATTTTTTTTTTCAAAAGTTTAAATTGTTATGAAATAATAAATTTTATCATTTAACTATTATTTTGACAAATAAAAATTTCTAGATCAATACTGAAGCTAGATTAATAATTTTTGAATGGTTTTCGTGAAACATGCTATTTGAAAGTCTTGGACTCGTAAGAAAATAACTTATAGTGTGATTTTTGGTTGACAGTAATCTCCAATAGCCAGTTGCTCCATCTAGGAATTAAGTTAGTATGTGGACTTCAAGAATGAATAATCCATGCTTTTGGGAGTTTGGCATTGTAGTGCAAGTCAAGTTGTAGCCATTCTAGGTTGGACATAGCACAAAAAGGGTAGGAAAAAAGAAAAAGTCTTGTGAAAGTGAAGTGCTCTCTTGCCCTCGCGCATGTAGAAGCAGTGTTTGGTCTTGCAGCGTAGCCTTGCAAGAGTCTTGTGACCTCCTGGAGCGGTGAGGTCAGGCCTGGTAACCTCTTTCTCTAGGGAAGGGAGAGTGGGTTTTAAAGCAGTATGGCGGAGGAACTGGAGGCTCTATGGAGCAAGCTAAGCTTTACAGAAGAAGAAGGCGAAGATATTGCCTTAGGAAGTAGTAGTACTAAGGCAGCAAGGGAGATAGGAAAAACTGTGTGGTTATGAAGATTCTCACTAAACGCATCATTTTTCTGGAAGTCTTGAGGAAGAATATGAAAATGCTGTGGAAACCAAACAGGGGTCTTCAAATCTCTGAGATTGAGGATGACATGTTTCTTGTGGAGTTTGGCGATGGAAGAGACAAGAAACGGGTCATGGAGATGAGCCCGTGGAGTTTTGAAAAGCAACTTATACTCCTGCAGGAATTTGAAGGTGAGCTGGTCCCAAAAGAGATAGTCCTGAAATGGTCCCCTTTTTGGGTTCAAATCTATAATCTGCCCCTAAAGAGTATGACACGGGAAACTGGTTTGGAAATTGGGGCAAAGTTGGGATTGGTCCTAGACATTGATGTGCCCGAAAAAGGTGTACAATGGGGGAAGTTCTTAAGAGTACGTGTACGTTTTGATGTTACAAAAAAGCTAGTCAGGGGGAAAAGGATTTCGATTGAAGGCGGAGAGAGCAGATGGGTATTTTTCAAATATGAGCGGCTGCCGAACTTCTGCTACCGATGTGGAAAGCTGGATCACGGAGAAAAGGAATGTGCAGAAAAACAGTGTTCGACGAATAGAGAGGAGGAAGGATGTATGCAATATGGGGCGTGGCTAAGGGGTGAACCAGGAAGACGGGCAGGGAATGTTCAAGGGAATGCAGAAGGCGCAAGCAGAACGAATGTCAAACAGACTAGGGAGGAGACGACGGCGAGTTTGCCAGTGAAAGAACCGGTCCGGCAAGAGGTGCAAGAGGGAGTAGGTGAGGGTCACGTGAGTGGGCAGAGGACCAATCAGAGGCCTGGGCAGAGGTACAACCGAGAGGAAAAAAGGGTGGCGTGTCAGGATGAGGTATTAAATCATGAAAATGGAAAGTCTTACCTGCTACAAGAAGAGGGGGAGGTGGGAGTTGACATGAGAAGCTTGAATTCACTGACAGGCACCCTACCATCAGCAGAAATTGAGGGTGTCATGCAATGGGAGAAAACCAAGAATAAGGTGGATGACAGCAAACCTGAAGAAAAGGCAAAGCACACGGTGGTAAGTAGTGAGGTGGGCTTGGGGTTAAGTGAGACCATTCCATGGGCCGAAGAATTATCTAGCCCGTTAGCAATGAGCTTTAACAAAGACAAGGGATGGATTTCTGAGACTTTGGGCCCTACAAGCGGGCATTGGAAAAGGCTTGCAAGGCAAACCAATAAGCCAAGCCCAGGTAAAAGAGACAGCCCAGAAAAATTAAAAAGAAGTGGCCCGGTTCCATTACAAGAGCTGGATCCTAATGCTCTAAATACCAAACGCAAGAAAGGTAAGCTTCATACAGAGGAAAAAATCGATGAAGATAAGAGAAAGGTTGGCGGAGAGGCGGTGGCTGCGGTGCAACACCGCCGAGCTCAATAAGCGTTTTAGCATGGAATTGTCGGGGGTTGGGGACTCCTCCGGCAGTTCGTACACTCACCGAGGAGGTGAAAGGAAAAAACCCCATTTTGGTGTTCTTGGCAGAAACGAAAGCAACAACTGATAGGATGAAAGGTTTTCAACATAAATTAGGTTTTACCCAAGGGATTATAGTTCCTAGTGATGGCAAAAGTGGAGGGCTGGCAATGCTGTGGAAGGAAGGAGTTGATGTACGGTTTAAGAGTTGCTCTCACTCCCACATCGACGTGGTGGTTCACGGTGAAGGCAACGGAGGCCCGTGGAGGACCACCGGCTTTTATGGGCATCCCGTCACAAGTAAGAGGCAAAGCTCTTGGCAATTGATTGAATCCCTGTTTGCCCAATGCAAGATGTCGTGGTTGGTCTGTGGGGACTTTAATGAAATCATGCATTCAGACGAGAAGCTTAGGTGGAAAGAAAGGGATGCTGATCAAATAGGTGAGTTTAGGGAGTCTCTTAGCAGATGTGGCTTGTTTGATTTAGGCTTTGTCGGCCCGAAGTTCACCTGGTGTAATGGAAGGTATGGTGATCAGCGCACGCTGCTTCGGCTGGACAGAATGGTAGCAAATGAGGAATGGATGAAGATTTTTCCTGAGGCAAAGGTTCACAATGTGTCGATGTCGGCATCGGATCACAGTCTGCTGGTTCTGCTACTCAAAAAGAATCATTACAGAAAACGGGGAAAGAAGCGCTTCTTTTTTGAAGCAATGTGGACAAAGGAGGAAGAGTGTAAGGAAGTCATTGAAATGGCTTGGGATCCATATATGGATGACTCTGCCCGGCCTATCCAAGAGAGATTAGAGAGATGCCAGAGTCAACTCCAATGCTGGAACCAGAATAGTTTTGGGAATGTTTATAAGTGTCTAAAGTAGAAGCAAGCGCGCCTCCAGCTACTTGAGTCCAAAAATTTGCTGCATGAGACGGCAGACGAGATACAAGCAGTCCGAAAGGAAATCAATGAGCTTCACACAAAGGAGGAAATCATGTGGAATCAAAGGTCGCGGGTGTGCTGGCTGCAAAATGGGGACAAAAATACAAAGTTTTTCCATGCCACAGCCAGCCAAAGGCAACGTAAGAACAGAGTTGGGGGAATTTTGGATGATGAGGGAGTGTGGCAAGAAGAGCCCGAGATAGTAGAGAATATTATTTTGGACTATTTCAAGTCAATCTTCAGTTCTGACCAACCTGCTTCTTTTGATGCAAGCCTCGAGGCTATGGATGGAAGGGTTACCCCAAAAATGAACCAGGCTCTTCTCAAGGAGTTCCGGACAGAGGAGGTCTGGAGTGCGCTCAAACAAATGCACCCAACAAAAGCACCGGGACCCGACGGTATGTCCCCTATCTTTTACCAAAAATATTGGGATATTGTTGGCCTTAGTGTACAAAATTGTGTTTTACAGGCCCTTAACACAGGTATAATGCCTAGGGGTATCAATGATACTTATATTTGCATGATTCCTAAGACCAAAAACCCCCCAAAAGATAACTGATTACCGCCCCATTAGCTTATGCAATGTAATTTACAAGTTAATATCAAAGGTCCTTGCGAATAGACTTAAGAAAATTCTGCACAGTGTGATCAATGAAGCACAGAGCGCCTTTGTGCCGGGAAGGCTTATAACAGATAATGTAGTTGTGGCGTTTGAAACCATGCACTCTATTGCTAAAAGAAAAAAGGGGAAGGTTGGGTCTATGGCTATCAAGTTAGATATGTCTAAAGCCTATGACCGTGTAGAATGGGCCTATCTTGGGTCAATGATGCGGAAGATGGGATTTGAAGAAAAATGGATCTCGTTAATTATGATGTGTGTGACCACGGCGTCTTTTTCGGTACTTATTAATGGGGAACCAAGAGGCACAATTACACCAACTAGGGGGCTGCGCCAAGGGGATCATATTTCCCCTTATTTGTTCTTATTGTGCGCTGAGGGGTTAACAGCTCTGCTAAGGCAAAAGGAAGCCATGGGGTTAATAAGAGGGGTGGCTGTGAGCAGACTTGCCCCTTCAATTTCACACCTTTTCTTTGCGGATGATTGCATTATTTTTTGTAGAGCAACTATGGAGGAGTGCAGACAAGTAGCCTCGGTATTGGAAGTCTATGAAAAGGAGTCGGGGCAAAAGCTGAATAGGGAAAAAACCTCGCTTTTTTTCAGCAAGAACACAAAGGAAGATACTCAGAATTTTGTGAAGGATACCTTCGGTGCTCAGATTGTCAAACAACACGAAAAGTACCTGGGATTACCCCCAATGGTTGGAAGAGGCAAGAAAAAGGCCTTTAATCGTATTAAAGACCAAGTGGGTAGGAAGATAGCGGGTTGGAAAGGGAGTTTGTTGTCTAATGCGGGTAGGGAAATCCTTATAAAGGCGGTTGCGCAAGCCACACCAACATATACCATGAATTGTTTCAAGCTTCCGGACTCTCTTTGCTCCGAGATAGCGTCAATGGAGAGTGGATTCTGGTGGGGAAAGAAAGACAAAGTCAGAAAGATTGCTTGGGTGGCGTGGCAAAAACTTTGCAAACCAAAGGCGGAGGGGGGGCTGGGCTTTAGGGACTTGAGGGCCTTTAACCTCGCCCTCCTAGCCAAGCAAGGTTGGAGAATACAGCAAAGCCCATACTCTTTGTCCCACAGAGTCCTTAAAGCAAAGTATTTTACAAACTCCTCTTTCATGGATGCTCAAGTGGGGAAAAATCCTTCCTACATATGGAGAAGCATGGTGGCTGCCATACCTGTGATTAAGGAGGGGACCAAATGGGTTGTTGGTAATGGGGAAAGAATTAAAATATGGGGGGAGAAATGGATTCCCTCCTCGGATTCAGGCAGAATAATAACTCCAAGAACCTCTATGGATTGTGAGGCGAAAGTGGCAAGTCTAATTGTGCAAGAACGAGGGGAGTGGAATGTAGACTTGATACGACGCACGTTTATCCCCTTCGAAGCAGAGGCTATCCTTAGCATCCCTATTAGTTCCATGAACCCATCGGACTCCCAGGTGTGGGCGAAGTCCCCAAACGGCATCTTTACTGTTAAGAGCGCACATAGAGTTGCTGCTAAATACCTTGATGAATTTAAGGGAAGAGTGGACAGCCCTGGTAGTTCAGACTCTTCTAAAATGAGAGCTATTTGGAAGGTTGTTTGGAACCTAAAGTGCCTAAATAAAATAAAGCACTTCATGTGGAGAGCTTGTAGGAATGTGCTCCCCACGAAGCAGTGTTTGCTGTACCGAAAGGTGTTAACAGAGGATAAGTGTGACTTGTGTGGTGAGAGTGAGTCTTCTGGCCATGCCTTGTGGGGTTGTGTTATTGCTAAGGAGACCTGGGCAGAAACAAAATTTAGGCTGATCAAGCTTGTTCATCCCCCAAAGGAATTCCTAGATGTGGTTTGGATGTTTTTCGAGTCACCGAGGGAAATGAATTGGGATGCTTTTGCTTTCACGGCATGGGGTTTGTGGAACAATAGAAACGCAGTTCGGCATGGGGGAGTGTGTAAACAGGGCAAAACTATTGTAGGGGAAGCTCAAAAATACGAGCTTGAAGTGTGTGCTTCCAGGCAGGTCAGTTGCTTTGGGTCTTCATCTGCCACTAGACTCAAGCGATGGAGACTTCCTCCTAAAGGAAAATACAAGGTCAATACAGATGCAGCGGTCTTCAACAATCTGGGCTGCTGTGGTTTTGGGGTGGTCATTAGGAATGACCAAGGGGAGATGATGGGAGCAATGTGCAAGAAGTTTGAATACCAGCTGGGGGCGCTTGAAGCAGAGGCAAAAGCTGCTGAAGCGGGTATCCTTTTAGCCTGGGATCTTGGGCTGAAAGATATTGTGGTGGAAGGAGATTCACAACAAGTTATACAAGCTTTAAATGGCTCCAACCCTCCTGCTCTTTCCATAATGAAGATTGTCGAAGGCCTGAAAAGTTTTCTGCTGCAATTCAATTCTTGGAAGGCTGTGCATACTAATAGAAACACCAATGTAGCGGCACACTTGCTAGCTAGGAATGCAATGAATGTGGAAGATAATGTTGTATGGGTTGAGGATACTCCTCCCTTAATTGAACATCAGATTCTGATTGATGTAATTCCCTTGGACTGTTGTCCAGATCAATGAATTCAGTCATATGTTTCCAATCAAAAAAAAAAAAAAAGGTTGGACATAGCTGCACGATCGAAGAGTCGTAGGGTTAACAAAATAGTGCCCTATTCAAATTTTAATGGAACTATTTGGAAGAATTCAAAGGTTTTTGGGATTTGTTCTTTTGATTCCTTTGACGAATAAGAAAAAAAAATGATTATAATGTGAACTGATTGGGACTTTGATGTCCAAAAAACTGCAGTAATATGAGGTCACAATCAAGTGAAGAGTTTTGATCCAGAAAACACAGCACTTGCATGTAGGGGAGGAAGAAAATGATTTTTACACAACCCGATATGGATATTCTTCAAATGAAGAGAGATTTTCTCAAATCCTTGATCATGATTGAACAATCATATAAATAACACATTAAAATTTATCATTTGTTTTCTTTTTTTTTAAACACTTTTTATGATATATTTAGGTGGTTAATTCTGTAACAATAGAATAACCATAAATCTCAAGTTTATGAGGCAAATGGTATAACAGCATTTCATCTTTATTGGTGACTCTTTTCTTAAAAGGAAATCCATTAATGTAAGAGAAATAAAAGGACCTTGGCCAAATTAAGCCATTTACATTGGTAACTTAAATCCATTTTGCTATCAGATGGGCATCACTATTTTGATCCAAGTGAAGTTGAGCTGAATGAAAGGATTGGATTGTATTTGTATGAGCTTCTATATATATATATATAGAGAGAGAGAGAGGTTGTAACCTATGCATATGCATGGATACACTTAAAGATATACAATAAGATACATAATATAATTCCTATATATATAATTTAAATATTATTGATAGTCATTTTTACATTTTGTTAATGTAGGGACCAGATTTGGGACACTTCTTCAGGTTGAGAGAGTGGACCCAAGCCCAGCTTGCCCTTCAATGAATTTATAGAGAGTGTGCTCAATAACTAGGCCCTAGTAAGGGGTACAACTGCCCTGCATGGTTGCATATGGATTTATCAACTTAAACATGGATTGGGATGCACAATGATGCACAATGATGCTCCTCAAACTGGTCTTCTGAGGTTTGATGTTCTTATTACTTCTTTTAATATCGATTACAAAGGTTCAAATGGCACAGGTCACTACCGAACTTCTTAATGCCAATTTTTCCTCCCTATTTCAGGAGAGACTCCTTACGTTATATACCTCTCTAAACTGATCCTAACCCTCCATTTGTTGATCAGTCAGGCCACCACTTGAGAGCCTGTCCCATCAGCCGCATCCCCATTCCTCCAGTGGGTTGCAGCACCCAAGGCAGCACTGTTCAGGAGTCCTGTCCTCATTAATGCGGTTAGGATGTTAATTGAGGGCATTCAATACAGAGGTGACAGCTTGCCTAAGGCTTGCTCCTTCGCCGTGCTCCCGTCGCCGACGCGTGGCACTGGACCCTCTCCTCCTCGGATATTCAAGAAGACCCCTCTTTGGTGGGGTGGTGCTCATGTTCTTCCGAGGTCTCGGATGCCCAAGGACGGGGCCATCCTCGGATATGTTCCTCGGGGGCCGGTCCTCGCGCTTTCATCCTCGGACCCCTCATGCATCCTTGGCGCGGGCCCCTGGGCCTGGCTTGGAGTGGGCCAAGGCTGCCTGATTTTCTGGCCCCACAATAGCCCCTCAAAATCTTGCTGCACGCATCCTCGAGCGGGGAGAAGGATTTTGACATCCTCGGGCCTGCTCCGTGCCCAGTCGAGCCTTACTCCCCGTCAGCACTGGGGTCTACTCATCTGCCCAAAGCGCGTTGCTGACGTTTCGGAGCGCGTAGCGTGCCCATCATTAAATTCAGGCAGCTCTGTGCTCCCCACGTCTAACGAGACGTTACCAATCCAACGGTGGAGGTTTGTCTCGCATTTATGGGCGGGAAAACCCGCATGGCTGTTCAATTTGGGGTATAAATACCCATTCAAATTGCTTCTTCCTGTTTCTTATTTGCAATCAAGAATTCTTGCGCGTCCTTCTTGAGTTCAGCCATACTCTCACTTACATCTCCAGCACAAAAAGCCTGTTTGAGGAGCTCCTCCTCTTTCCAGTAAGTCACTCTATCCCTCTCTGAGCTCTCTTCCTCTTTACCCCTTCTTCTCCTTCACCTGTTCTTTCTTAGTTCCTTTAGGCATCAATTGGGATGGGTAGGTTTAAGAAATACATCTACACTGAGGAAGCGATGGAGAAATTCATCGCCGACTATAAGATTCCCAGCAATGTAGGTCTGAGATACTGTGAGGATGGGGATTGGCTCTTATAAAGACAGGAGGGCGAAGTGGTAATTCCCATTGTTGCCTTCCTCGAAGGGGGGATGAGGATCCCCATGGGGCCGGTGATGAGGGACTACCTCACGCACTTTCGGTTGGCCCCCACCCAGTGTGCAATAAACGTCTTTAGGATTTTGGGCTGTGTGGATGCCCTGAACGAGAAGATGGGGCTAAGGTTGACCTACCATGACGTGAACTGGTGCTACAACCTTCAGCTCCTTAAGGGCAAGTCTTATTACTTGAAGACGAGGGATGACAGGGTACGGCTCATCCAGTGCCTCCCTGAGTCCAGCAAGGGGCTGAACAAGGATTTTCTCATCGTGTCCGGGGAGTGGCACGATGGCCTTCACTGCCCAACAACGGAGGGAATACCAGGTGAGGCAGTGGGAGTAGGAGGGGTTTCAAGTTCTCTTATCTTTTTACTTCTCTTTTTTTTTTTTACTAATGTGGTGGTGTTTTCTCCTTGTAGACCCGCACGCTTTTGAGCGCCACTTCCACCTGGTCAACCGGGAGGATTTACAGAAGGTGCTGAGGGCATCAGTTTTTATAAACGAGGACGACAATCAAGTTAGAGCCGCCCACAAAATCTTGGGGTATACTCCTGTCCAGAAATCATTCCCGGTTCCGAAGCACGTGATCCGAGCCAACGACCCTCGGCTTTAGAGAATTACTATGACTGAGGTCGGATTTCTGTTCCCCGAGGAGCCCTCCGAACCAGAAGTTGTTACCCTAGCCGTCCCCTCTTCTTCCCAAATATTCGCCGAGGCTGCCAAGGAGGATCCAGAGAGGGAAGAGGACACGTTTGACGTTTTCGCCCAACTTGATTAGTCCGAGGACCCTCCCGGGGACTTGGGCGACCCTCGTTTGACTGAAGCAAACCTCCTCGCTTCAGAAGCCCCTCCTCTACTAACAATGGGTTACAAAAAGAAGCCCCCCACCAGCTTGTTGGACCTGATCGAAGGCCAACCGGGGAAATCCCAACAGAAGCTTCCCCCTCCTTCTCCGAAGACTAGGTCGACTTTCGCTCAGCAGACACTTCCCCCTCCTTCTCCTCCTCCTTCCCAAACGAGCCTGCCTTCTGGGTCCATGCCTGCCGACCCCAAAAAGAAGAAGGATAAGGGCAAAAGACTTATGGAGGATAAGCCAGTGTCCTCGCAGGAGGAGGGCAACACTCTGCGGCCGTCCAAGCAGATTAAGATAGGCGGCAAGAGTTAGGACAGGTAGGTCGACACCACCTCATCCAAGGCTCAGGCCTGGCTCCCAGCCCCAATGTTCCATGGGGAGCCCCTGAAGGATGACGTCTCCCTCAGGGACTTCAACGAGGGCGAAGGCGCGCACGTGGCTGACGCGCTGGAGAGGTGCCTACTGCTCCCAGCGGACATGGCCGAGCTGGACTCTTTGAGGAGTAAGCAGGTCTTCCTCAGCCTTAAGCGGTATCTGGGGATGGTAAGAACTATAATTTCAACTCCCTTCCCTTTCCTTTCCTTTTCTCTCTTTTTTTTTTTTTTTTTTTTTTTTTGAGTTGGGCTTATAGTGCATTGGCTGCTCTAGCAAGCTGTCTAGGCCATCTATAGGTTGGAGGAGGCGGCCAACGACCAGGGGAAGGCCCTTGACCAGGAGCGTGATAGGCGCTTTCAGGCTACCCGGACTCTGAAGAACTCCGAGGCTGACCTCGCTAAGGCCCGAGAGGACTTGAAGGCAATGACCAGGGCTCGGGACAACGCAGAGTCTGGTTTTGAGGGTGCCCAGAACCAGGCCAGGGAGCAGACGAGGCGCCTGGGCGAGGCAGAGGAGCAGCTAAGGATCGCGAAGGGGCTGATCGCTGATCTTCAAGCTAAGATGGCTATGGCTGAGGGGGCCCAGAGGGAGGCAGAGTGGGCCAGAGACGAGGCTCGGGGGGCTAAGGTCGAGGCGGATTTTGGTAGGGAGGAGGCCCTGACTGCCAAGGAGGAGGCCGAGACTGCAGCCTACGCTGAGGGGGTGGCTGAGATAGAGACCCTTTATAAAGCTCAAGTCTCGGGGGTATGTAGGCGCTACTGCTCCCAAGTCTGGGCTGAGGCCCTTAAACAAGCTGGGGTGGAGGCCTCGTCCGACCTGTGGAAGGCGGAGAGCGTGTACTACCCTTCTGCTATCCGTGAGGTCGCCCCTGATGGCGCCGAGGCTGGGGAGATTGTTAAGGAGGTGGGGGCTGCTGAACTAAGGGAAAATCCGAGCGAGGAGGTGCCCCAAGAGGTAGCAGAGGTCCCTTCCAGTGCTCAAATCCCCACCACCGACGAAGCAGCCATTCTCGCCGTACCCCTGCAGGCCGTCCCTTTAGGCTAGGGCTCGGAGGACTCAGAGGTTGCCCTTGTCCAGCCTAAGCAGAAGGAGTAGATCCCCTGGCGTATCAGTCCAACTGGCCCTTGCTGCTTGCTTGATCTTTTTCTACGCTTTTTCATCTTATGTTATTTTATTTTATTTTGTTGTTCTTCCTTTTTTATTTTTATGTAAGGTGGCTCTTGCCACGCAACTTCTATGGACATATTGTTGTAATGGGATTTTAATTCCCCTTCTTATTTATTTTGGTTGCTTATTTGTTTACATGTTATCTGCTTCCTCTCTTTTTTTATATTTGCCTGAACTTAGCTTGAATTATATGTCGGCCAATTGCGTCAGTAACAATGATAAGGGGAAAGAATGTATGCGTGGGCAGTCCCGTTATGTCCCAAGGGTTAGGTAGGGTTTTGATCCTTTCCTAACTTAGGATATTTTGAAGTAATTAGTTTCCCCATAGGCTTGAGTCCGAGGACCATGCAATGCCTTGGTTCTGTCTAACACTTAGGATATTTTGAAGTAGTTAGTTTCCCCATAGGCTTGAGTCCGAGGACCATGCAATGCCTTGGTTCTGTCTAACACTTAAGATATTTCGAAGTAGTTAGTTTCCCCATAGGCTTGAGTCCGAGGACCATGCAATGCCTTGGTTCTGTCTAACACTTAAGATATTTCGAAGTAGTTAGTTTCCCCATAGGCTTGAGTCCGAGGACCATGCAATGCCTTGGTTCTGTCTAACACTTAAGATATTTCGAAGTAGTTAGTTTCCCCATAGGCTTGAGTCCGAGGACCATGCAATGTCTTGGTTCTGTCTAACACTTAAGATATTTCGAAGTAGTTAGTTTCCCCATAGGCTTGAGTCCGAGAACCATGCAATGCCTTGGTTCTGTCTAACATTTAGTCTAGTCGTCAGAACGCGAGATACATAGTCATAATAGTGTAAGCATTTGAATCCAAAAAGGCTTCTTCATTAATAATAATACATTTTCAGGTTATTTACATTCCACAGACGAGGTACAGGTTTTTCGTCTAGATCTTCTAAGTAGTATGCACCTATCCCCGCTACTGACGTAACCCGGTAGGGCCCCTCCTAGTTGGGTCCCAACTTTTCCCAAGAAGGGTTCTTAGCAATCCCTACGACTTTTCTCAGCACCAGGTCCTCCGGTGTTAGTGGTCTGAGTCTCACATTGGTATCATACCCCTGCTTGAGATTTTGTTGGTAATAGGCCAGCTGGATCATCGCTCGTTCCCTTTGTTCTTCTACCAGGTCCAGGCTCTTCCCCAGTAGTTCATCATTGTTGCCTGGGGTGAAAGAGCTCGTCCTTAGCGTCGGGAAGCTTGTTTCCAGGGGGATCACCGCCTCGGCGCCATAAGTTAAGGCAAAGGGTGTTTCCCCCGTTGACCGCCGGGGCGTGGTCCATTATGTCCAGAGAACGTGAGGCAGCTCTTCTACCCACATCCCTTTGGCGTCGTCCAGTCTCTTCTTAAGCCCGCTGACGATGACCTTGTTGACGGCCTCGGCTTGCCCGTTTCCCTGAGGGTAGGCGAGCGTTGAGTATCTATTTGTGATACCAAGCTCATAACAGTATCTCCTGAAGGCCTTGCTATCGAATTGGAGCCCATTATCCGAGACAAGGGTGTGGGGGACCCCGAATCGTGTCACAATGTTCCTCCAAAGGAATTTCTTTGCGTGTACGTCCCTGATGTTGGCCAGTGGCTCGGCCTCGACCCACTTGGTAAAGTAGTCCGTGGCTACCAACAGATACTTCTTATTCCCTGGCGCTCTGGGGAATGGTCCTACAATGTCCAAGCCCCATTGGGCGAACGGCCACGGACTGGACAAGGGATTAAGGACCCTTCCTGGCTGATGGATATTCGGGGCGAACCTTTGGCACTGGTCACACCTCTTGACATAATCCTGGGCCTCTTGCTGCATCCCCGGCCACCAGTATCCCTGTGTGACGGCTTGGTGAGACAATGATCTCCCCCCTATGTGGCTCCCGCAGATTCCCTCGTGCAGCTCTTCGAATAGTAATTCTGCTGCTTCGGGGTGGACGCATAGCAAGTATGGCCCTGAGTAGGAGCGCCTGTATAGCTTGTGATCCTCGGATAACCAGAACCGAGGAGCTTTTCTTCGTACTTTCTCAGCCTCTGACTTGTCTTGGGGCAGGATATCATCTTTGAGAAATCTCACAATGGGGTCTATCTAGCTGGGACCCACTCCGACCCTAAAGATAGGGATCGCTTCCTTCGTCACCTCACTCACCCTCTCCAGGTGCTCCACAAGTATAATCCGAGGTAGACTGTCTGCCGAGGAAGTTGCGAGTGTGGCTAATGAGTCAGCATGGCTGTTCCCACTCCTGGGGATATGAGACAGACTGAAAGGGTCGAAGTCCGACTGCAAGCGCTTGACTTGGCTCAAGTATTCTTGCATTCTCGGATCTCGGGCCTCCATCTCTCCCCTTACCTGTCCCACTACCAATCTCGAGTCTGAAAACATCTCCACCGACCTTCCCCCCATCTTCCGTACCATGGCCATACCCTGCAATAATGCCTCGTACTCGGCCTTGTTGTTTATGGCCGGGAATTCGAGCTTCAAGGATTTCTCTATGACATGATCTTCAGGGGACACTAAGACTAGTCCTACTCCCGACCCTCTTTCGTTTGCCGCGCCATCAACATATACTTTCCAGCATGGTGGCCTTGGGACAGAGACCGCTCCAACTGGCCTTTCGTCAGCGATCCTTCCCTCGGTTCCCACTTCTATAGTTGGCTCAGTGAACTCCGCCGTCAAGTCTGCCAGAACCTGGCCCTTTATGGCAGTCCGAGGCATGTATTTAACGTCGAAGGCCCTTAGGATGGTATTCCACTTTGCAATTCTTCCTGTGTAGTCGGCGGCCCGAAGTACGGACTTCAAGGGTAGTTGGGTTAAGACGACCACCGTGTGAGCCTGGAAGTAATGAGGCAGCTTTCGCGTGGCATGGACCACGGCAAGTATGGCCTTTTCCAAGGGTAGGTACTTGACCTCGGCTTCGTGTAATGACTTGCTAATGTAGTAGACCGGTTTTTGGACGCCACCATCATCTCGTATCAGCACCAGGCTCACAGCGTGGTGCGCCACAGTGATGTATGCGTATAGGACCTCGTCGGCCTCTGGTTTAGACATGATGGGTGGCCGGGCCAAGTTATCTTTGAGCTGTTGGAAGGCCGTGGCACATTCCTCGGACCACTCGAATCCCTTCCACTTGTTGAGCAGGAGGTAGAATGGTCTGCATCGGTCGGCCGACCTGGAAATGAATCAATTCAGGGCCGCGATCATCCCAGCAAGCCTCTGGATCTCTTTGGGGTTTTGCGAAGGCCTTAGGTTTTGGATAGCTCTGATCTGGTCAGGGTCGACCTCGATCCCCCGGTGGGTAATGATGTAGCCTAGGAACTTGCCAGATCCCACGCCAAACGAGCACTTGGACGCATTTAGTCGCAGCCTGTGCTTCCTGATGACGTCGAATATACAACCGAGGTCCCACAGATGCTCAGACACCAATCTGCTCTTCACCACCATATCGTCAACATAGATCTCAATGTTTTTGCCCAACAATGGCTCGAACATTTTCGTCATCATCCTCTGATAAGTAGATCCAGCGTTCTTTAAGGCGAATGGCATCACCTTGTAATGATAGTTCCCAATGGGCGTTACGAAGGACGTCTTCTCCTGATCCTCCAAGGCTAATGGGATCTGGTGGTAGCCTTGAAAGGCGTCTAGGAAGCTCATCCGAGGATGGCCTGTGGTCGCATCCACCAGCTGGTCTATCCGTGGCATTGGGAAGGGGTCCTTCGGGCAGGCTTTATTAAGGTCCGTGAAGTCCACGCAAACCCTCCATTTCCCACTTTTCTTCTTAACCACCACAGTGTTGGCTAACCACTCGGGGTAGAATACCTCTTTAATAGCACCCGCGCACTTAAGTTTATTGACCTCTTCCTTAACTGCCTCGGCGTGTTCCTTTGATGGGCGTCGGGGCGGCTACTTCCTGGGGGTCACCGAAGAGTTGACGTTGAGGCAGTGACATATGAAGGATGGGTCAATCCCTGAAGCATCGCAGGGGTCCCATGCAAACACGTCTAGGTTACTCTTGAGAAACTCAAGCAACTCCTCCTTCTCCCGGGGAGGCAGTTGGGTTCCAACCTGAAAGAATCTCTCCTGGTCATCATTGATGACCATTTTCTCTAGGCCTTCGAGCCTTGCTTCCTTGGCGGCCGGGTCAGCTGGTGCCCCCGAGGTGGTTAGCTGCTATAAGTTTTTGGCCATGGTGGCCGAGGACTCCGTATCTTGCAGACGTGAGGTGGCCGTGACCATGCACCGCCTTGCCGTTGACTGGCACCCTCGGATCTCGAGGATTCGGTCTCCAGACGGGAATTTCACTTTCTGGTGCAAGGAAGAGGCGACACCTCCTAAGGTGTGGAGCTAAGGCCTTCCCACAATGGCAGTGTAGGGGGAGTACGTGTTCACCACTATAAAGTCCACCTCCACTACTTCCGGGTCGGTCTGGATGGGCAGCCTAATCATGCCCGCCGGGGTGACCAGCTTCCCATCGAAGCTTATCAAGGGTGAGCTGTAGGGCGACAAGTCCTCGGGCTTTAGCCCCAGCCCCTTATAGAGGTCGGGGTACATGACCTCCGCCGCGCTGCCACCGTCCACCATCACCCTATTGACGTCATAGCCCTTAATTCTGAGGGTGATCACCAAAGCGTCGTCGTGGGGTTAGGTGGTTCTGTCCTTGTCCTCCTCGGAAAAAGTCAAGGTCGGGTGACAGCCTCTTCTGGCCTTCTTTGGCTCTGACTGGGACTCCCCGTGGCCATCTGGGCTACGGACAGCACCCGCGAGGGGCGCATGCCTGTTCTTCCTGGCGCAGCCAAGATCACATTGATCGTTCCAGCGGGGTGCCTCATGGCTGTATCCCTCCGTGGCTCCTGGTATGTCTGGCCCTGCTGGCTGGTGGAATGGTGCAGGAGATGCTTCAGCCACCCTTCCTGGACTAACTGGTCCAGATAGTTCCAGAGATTCCTACAATCCTCCGTAGCGTGCCCGTGGTCCTCGTGATATTGGCAGTAGCGGTCCTGATTACGCTTCTCGGGGTTCCCCGACATCTTATTCGGCCACTTAAAATACGGTTCGTTCTTGATCTTTTTCAGCACCCTGTGCACCGGTTCTCGGAACACAGCGCCGACAGCCTGGGCATTTGTCGCCCCAGATTGCCCTATGAAATCTCTTCTTGGATGGGCGTTGTTATATCGGTCCGACCTGGAATCCCTCCTCTCCTGAGGGATAGTCTTCTCCTTCCCCTTGCCCTGTAGTAAGTTTTCCTCCACCCATTTGTATTTGTTGATCCAGTCCATTAGCTGCCGCACGCTGGTGGCAGGCTTACCAGTTAAGGACTTCCTCAGGCTGTGCCCCATCGAGAGCCCGTTCTTGAACGTGTTGATGGCGACATCATCGTACTTGCCGTCCAACTCATTGTAAATCTCCTAATACTTGTCCGAGTAAGCCTTGAGGGTCTCGTCATCGCGCATGGTCAGGGACAGCAACGTGCTCATGGGCCGAGGAGGTTTGCTGTTAGTGACAAAACGGGAACCAAAGGCCTAGGTCAGCTGTCTATACGAGTCTATGGAATTCGTCCTCAAGCCGTTGAACCACTTCATTGCCACAGGCCCCAAGCTGGACGGGAAGACTTTGCACATCAGCGCCTCATTTTTAGAGTGAACGGCCATCCTCTGATTGAACTGGCTCACGTGCTCCACGGGGTCCGTTTTGCCATTGTAAACGGTGAAGGTCGGCTGCTGGAACCTCCGAGGGAGCACCGCCTCGTCTATGCGACGCATAAAGGGCGACTTGGAGAGCCGGTCCAGCGCCCTGCTCATGGCGTCACTTCCCAAGCCCTTAGGGGTGGGGCTGCCACGCCTACACCTCCGATAGTGCTCATCCTCGTGGGAGAAAACTTCACTCGGGGGTGTCGTCGACCTTTGCCTGTAGTCATCATCACTTTCGTCGTCAGAGGGTAAGTCAAGGCTGGGTTTGGGTCGCTTTCGCTGTGCATGGCGCAACTTTCTCTTGAGATCATCTATCTCTCGCTGCATGGCCGCCTTATCTTCCTGCCTCTGAGAGGCGTGACTCTTATTTTCTCGTGGTCTCGCGGCTGGGTCGTTATCGCCTCCCTGGGGCACGCGGCCTCTTCTATGCGTATGGCTTTCGCTAGTTTGCGAGGTGTGCACTCTTCCTTCTCGGAATCGTCTGTTCTCCTCGTTCTGGCCGTGCCCCGTGTCGCCGTAGTCGTTCGGACGTTGGGGTCTTGCTGGTTCGTGTCGATGGGAACTCCCTTGGTGATGGCTGATCCTACCATGCCTGGCGGTTGTCCTTACTGACGCACGAGTTCTTCCCACAGACGGCGCCAATTGTAGGGACCAGATTTGGAACACTTCTTCAGGTTGAGAGAGTGGACCCAAGCCCAGCTTGCCCTTCAATGAATTTATAGAGAGTGAGCTTAAGAACTAGGCCCTAGTAAGGGGTACAACTGCCTTGCATGGTTGCATGTTGATTTATCAACTTAAACATGGATTGGGATGCACAATGATGCTCTTCGGACTGGTCTTCCAAGGCTTGATGTTCTTATTACTTCTTTTAAGATCGATTACCAAGGTTCAGAGGGCACGGGTCACTACAGAGCTTCTTAATGCCGATCTCCCGTCCCCCATTCAGGAGAGACTTCTTACGTTATATACCTCTCTAAACTGATCCTAACCCTCCATTTGTCGATTAGTCAAGCCACCACTTAAGAGCCTGTCCCATCAGCCGCATCCCCGTTCCTCCAGTGGGTTGCAGCACCCAAGGCAGCACTGTTCAGGAGTCCTGTCCTCATTAATGCGGCCAGGATGTTAGTTGAGGGCATTCAATGCAGAGGTGACAACTCGCCTAAGGCTTGCTCCTTCGCCGTGTTCCCGTCGCCGACGCGTGGCACTGGACCCTCTCCTCCTCGGATATTCAAGAAGACCCCTCTTTGGTGGGGTGGTGCTCGTGTTCTTCCTAAGTCTCGGATGCCCGAGGACGGGGACATCCTCGGATATGTCCCTCGTAGGCCGGTCCTCGTGCTTTCGTCCTCGGACCCCTCATGCATCCTCGGCGCGGGCCCCTAGGCCTAGTTTGGAGTGGGCCAAGGCTGCCTGATTTTCTGGCCCCACAATTATATATTGTGAAGATATAAATATAGATATAGCATATGGATATAGATATATAGATTACATTAATGAAATAAACCATTCTCCTTTAATAGGTAGAATCTAAGACATTTTTCTATAAAATAATATAATGGATTTGAGATATCTCACTTAAATACAACAATAAATGTAGGTTCTAGTTAACTTAACAAGTAAAGTCTCTGGTAGTTAAATAAGAGATCTAAGGTTCAATCCTTGCCTACATCAAAAATCGATTGGTATCTTGATCTGATGATAAAGAATTATCATTAAAAACAGATGTCATAGGTTTAAACTCTTTCTCAAATAAATAAATAAAAAGAATATAACGATAAATATTTTATTCTTTTATTTGTAGTGCATATTTTAAAAAGTAACAACATGATGGAGGAAATATTAGAAGCAATATCTAAGACTTATTCGAGCATCCCACATAGCAAGAATCCACATTGCTCTTCGCATTGTTTAAATCTGTCACATGAAAATTAAAACATTGATGAGATTCATATTTTCTAATAGAGGTTGTATAAAAATAGTCTAGAAAAATTATATAATCCTAACAAGTTTTCTTAAATTTAATACAAATAAATTTCCTAAAAAAGTTAAAATCCATTAACCTTTATAAAGAAAAAAAAAAGTCATCTATATGAGAGAGAGAGAGAGAGAGGTAGAAAATTATCACACTAGACTTGAAATTGATAGTCTTTGATTGTACACAATCTTTAGTACAATTATAGACTTCATTTGACGGTGAATTGCATTCTGTCTTAGAAAGATTGAAACAAATATACAATTGGATAAGGTCAAATTTTTGTTGTTTGGACAAGCAGCTAAAACCACACTTCAAATCACAAAAAAATACTGGGAGATGGTGAGGGTGAAGGTGAAGGAGATAAAGGCTTCTTAGCTTGCGCTACAGCAAGAAAAAGCATCATTAGCACAACTATAAATCTTTTTGTACTATTTCCCTCCATGGCTCCTCTCTGTCACTTCAAATCTTAAAAGTGTTTTTAATTATCTAGTGGATAAAGGAAACCACTATTTATATTGAACTTTTGTCCAAGTGCATTAAATTTGTAGTCTTAATTATAAATTGAAAGCTAATAATTATTATTATTTTTTATACAAGATAAAAATTTTATTCTAATCTAATCTAAATGTTTATGTGTGTGAAACTCTATCCTAGAGACGTGAATTCTGTCCCTTATCCCCCATACCCCACAAATACTTATTCTTGTAGAATGACTACTGCACTAAAGGTGCGCCGTGGTAAAGCTAATAATTATTTTAAAATGTCAACCTTGAGATTATAGTGCACAAAATAAGAAGTTACTTTTTCAAAAAAAGAAAAAGAAAAAATCATGAGTTACCTTAAAATGCAAACTTAATTAAAATGCAAACCAGAATATTGATCTTAGAATACGTACTAGTACTTTATAAGCTAGTAATTCAGAATGAATATTTTAATTACCTTAAAATGCAAACAAATATGTCAAAATTTTAAATTAGTTTACATATATATTTGTGTGAAATGTAAATTATTCTTGATATATTTGATAGATTTGATTCCTTTAATTTCCTTCCAAATTTTGACCAATTTCTTTAGTTTTAAGGATGAACATTTTAATTACTTTAAAATTCAAACATATATGTCAATATTTTTAAGGACAAAGTTTAACTACAAAATCGATTGTAGCTTTAGCCTACAAACTCACTCAATATCTTTTTCTTGGAGGTGAATTTTGACAAATCTACCATTGGATTGCATCTTCTTCTTATATCCTCCATGTTTGCAAAATTTCAAGAAAATTAAAGATCAATAGCTATGTCATCAATAAATTTTTAAATTGCAAGTTTTTGTAATTTAAAATTATGCATAAAATATAAGATTATAGATTATATAATAAATGATATCCGATTGACACAAAAATTGACATATGAATTAAGATCGTAAAGAATATGTAATTCAACAGTTAGATTTTCAAAATATGTAGTAATATTTATTTTATTGAGTGAGTTCGTAGCCTAAGGCTACAACCAATTTTGTAGCTAAACTTTGTGCTATATGTAATTCAACAGTTAGATTTTCAAAATATGTAGTAATATTTATTTTATTGAGTGAGTTCGTAGCCTAAGGCTACAACCAATTTTGTAGCTAAACTTTGTGCTATATTTAATTAGTTGACATATATGTTTGAGTGAAGTTTAATCTTCATGAATTCGATAGCTTTTGATATCTTCAATTTCTTTCCAAAATTTGACCAATTTTATTACTTTATGGATATTTTACACTACCTAGAGATTAGGGAAATGAGGACGGGATTTTTTTTTTTTTTTTGGGAGTAAAATGAGGATAGGAATTTAATTCTTCCATTTTTGGATTCTTTTTAGAATTAAGAAATGATATGTCTACAACATTTTTACAACAAATCTTAAGTGGCAAGTTGTTACTAATTTTTATTATTGAGACAAAAAAGTAATCTTAGTGTTAGTTTTAAATTTGAACCAATAATAACTAACAACCTGAGATTTGTTGTAAAAATATTGTAAAATTGTTGTAGACGTAGCATCTCTCTTTAGAATTTGAAGGGGTTTGGAGTTCTTTCTTCTTCTTCTTTTTTGAGAAAGGTTTGGAGTTCTTTCTAACCATTCCATACAATATTTTTTAATTCATCTACTTTGGGAAAATATAGAAAGGAAGGGATTCAAGTTTCATGTATTTTTTTTTTTTTTAATTTACTTCCTATTTTGTCGTTAATATTTCTTAATTATAGAGTTTAATATAAATGATGGGATGTAAGTCCCATGGCATAAAATTATGCTTGTTTAACAAATTCTTTGTCCAAATAACCCATCCTATCTAAGACCATTCCCAAGGCGCAAGGCAAAAAATGTTAAAAGTGGACTTTTTATATTTAAAATCAATAATAAATTTTTTTTTTGAGATATAAAATTACTAATTAAGCTTTAATAATTTGGTTTTGCAAATACCTACTATTCAATTTGTAGGAATAAGGGCCCAGAAATCATATATTAGGCCTTGGGCCTTATCTGAGGACGTTGGCATGTCCGAGGAGAGACAAATAGATATGAGGTATTCCAGTTTAAAGTCTCATGAGTAAGAAATGAATAGAAGGTGATCCGAGAACATGAATTCCCACTACAAAAATGACCTCCATAGAAGCTCCAGTGATGGAAGCATGCCTCAGAAACACACAAGAATGAAGGGGACTCGAAAATATCTAAGGAAAAGCTACTGCCACTACGTTAAATGCATTGCAACTACTTTTCTGGCCGTACTTATATGGAGAAAACCCCTGAACAGTGTTTCCTTGGCAACCGCAACTCATAGATAGTTAGAAGGGGTGTCTGTTGAGACAGACACTCAAGTAGTAGCTTGGATGATTGATAAATAGAGGGCCAAGATCACTGGGAAAAGGGTATATAATGTAAGGGACCCCTGGAAGAATATGGGAGCAAGCAAGAGATACTGTAGCAATCTAGAACCAAACTTATAACGGAGTCTTTAAGAGCAATATTTAAGAAACTAGTCTCCACGAACTTGGCTGAGGACTTTATTCCTTTAGTACATATCTCTTATCTGCCTTTCTTCATCGTCAAGACCTATTGGTTCGTTGCTTAATTCACTAGGGCCCAGTTATTCAACCCACTCTCTACAAATTTATTGTTCTTGGCTCATTGGGCCCCAAAACGTGACCTTACAATTAGCGTTGTCTATGGTAAGAACTTGTGCGATAATGAGTGTAGCAGTGAACGATGGTAGACTCAAGTCCACACCAAGCAAAGTCCTTGGGATCCAAGCATGGCAACCCTTTTGTTAACCTCGAATAGAGAGGTGATCACGAAGAAAGCGTACATACCACACATACTGACAGGAGTCAACCTCAAGAAAGAAGCTATGTCTCCCACGCAAAGAGTAACAAGGCCATACAGTTGGAAATTAACCGACTAAAAGGGAACTACGCCATGCACAATGAAGGCGAACTCCCTCTAACTCTAATGCTTCTTCTGATGACGGAAGGGACGTCAGTTACAGGCGAAGATCCTAAACCCCGCCCAATGAGTCTTTCTCCTACAAATAGGAACACCATCGTGAACAGAGGGTTAGAAGCCCACCTCACAAAGGCATGGGAAATGACGCTGTAAGTAAGGCCTTGGACCAGATCTCTAAGTCAACCTTCACGCACAAAATAGAGGGGGCTAGACTTCCTCGACGATTCACTCAACCTACTTTCACCATGTACAATGGTAAACAGACCCCGTGGAGCATGTGAGCCACTTCAACCAAAGAATGGTTGTCCATTCTAGAGACGAGGCCTTGATGTGCAAGGTTTTCCCGTCCAGTATGGGACTTGTTGTCATGAGATAGTTTGACAGCCTGAAGGCAGATTCCATAAGTTCCTTTAAGGAGCTCACCCAGGCATTTTGTTCCTGCTTTGTCACCTGTAGCAGACCTCCTCGGCCTTTGGCCTCCCTATTATCTTTATGCATGCAAGAGGGAGAAATCCTGAAAGCGTATTCGGATAGATACTGGGAGATGTTCAACGAAATATATAGTGACTTTGATGATGTGGCCATCAGTACATTCAAGCTTAGCCTCGTGGCCGAGCACAGTTTGAGGAAATCTCTGACTGGAAAACTTGTCACCAGTGTACGCTAGCTCATGAATCAAATTGATAAGTATAAAAGGGTAGAGGAAGACCAACAGCAAGGGAAAGGAAAGGAGAAGGTTATCTCTCAGGAGAGGAGGGATTTTAGGTCAGACCGATACAATAATAACCGACCACAGAGGGATTATGCTGGACAGTCAGCGCCCGCCAACCCTCAGGCGGTCAATACCGTGTTTCGAGAGTCGGTGCACCAAGTTTTGGAGAATATTAGGAATGAGCCATTCTTTAAATGGCCAAATAAAATGGCGGGAAACCTCGAAATCACAACCTCTATTGCCAATACCACTAAGACCATAGACACACCACAGAAGATTGTAGGAGTTTGTGGGACCACCTGGACCAACTTGTTCGTGAAGGAAAGTTAAAGCAATTCTTGCACCATTTCAGTGGTCAAAGGGGTAGACAAATATAGAATCTCAGAGAGATGATTCTTCGAGACCTTCCTTGGAAACAATAAACGTCATCTTTGCTGCTCCAGGATGGACTGGCTCTTGCCCTTCACGAGTGATGTCTGTGGCTCGGCTATCCGCCGAGGACACTAAACGAGAACCAAAGAAGGCTAGACTACAAATCCAACCGGTTTTGGGCTTATTGGACGAGAATAAAATCAGAACCATCCAATCCCATGACGATGCTTTGGTGGTTACCCTGAGGATTTGGGGATATGATGTAAAGAGGGTTATGGTGGACCAAGGAAATGGTGCCGAGATAATGTACCCCGACCTATATAAGGGGCTGAACTTGAAACCATAGGACTTAACACCTTACAGCTCACCCCTGGTGAGTTTTGATGGGAAGGTCATCATCCCAAAGGGTTAGATCAGGCTACCAATACAGACTGGCTCAAAAGTAACGGAAGTGAACTTCATTGTGGTGGACGCATATTTCCCCTACACTGTCATTGCTAGCAGGCCTTGGCTTCATACTCTAGGGGCTATCTCCTCTACCTTGCACTAGAAAGTGAAATATCTGTCGGGGGGTTAGATTGAGGAGATTGTTGGGAGCCAACCTGCGGCTAGACAATGCCTGGTGGTCGCCATCCGACATCGGCCCGTACTGAAGAAGGCTTATAGCAATCAACAAATCTGGCGTCGTCCATCGATAGGTCGGCTGAGGAGACAAGGTACGAAGATTTGGTAAAGGTTGTGATCGATGACGATCCAGAGAAATTCTTTCAGATTAAGGCTTAGCTGCCTCCTTCAGAGAAGGAAGAACTGGTAGAATTTCGTAGAAGAAACGTCGATGTCTTCACATGGAGTGCTTACGAAGCCCCAGTGGTGGACTTGGACTTCATCTGTCATCATTTAAATGTTAATCCATCCATCACTCCCAAGAGGCAACCTCTTCAGTAATCGTCTAGAGAGCACTCTGATGCTGTAAGAAATGAGGTGAAAAAACTAAAGCAGGCAGGGGCTATCAAGGAGGTATTTTAGCCTAAATGTTTGGCTAATACTGTGGTGGTGAAGAAGAAGAATGGGAAGTGGCAAGTGTGTGTGGACTTCACAGATCTAAATAGGGCTTGCCTAAAGGATCCTTTCCCTATGTCTAAGATAGACAAGCTGGTGGATGCAATCGTAGGCCATCCTCGGATGAGCTTCCTAGACGCCTTTCAAGAGTACCACCAAATACCACTAGCCCTAAGTGATCAGGAGAAGACGGCTTTCGTCACACCCACAGGAAATTACCACTACAAAGTGATGCCGTCTGGTTTGAAAAATACAGGTTCTACCATCAAAGGATAATGACTAGGATGTTCGAGCTACAGTTGGGCAAAAGCATCGAATTCTATATAGACAACATGGTGGTAAAAAGCAAGGTAGTATCCAAGTACTTAGGCGATCTCGGGAACATATTCAGAATTCTGATGAAACACAAGCTGCGCCTCAACGCTTCCAAATGTTCCTTTGGTGTGGGATCAGGCAAATTTCTGGGCTACATGGTAACCTATAGGGGAATTGAAGTTAAACTGAACTAGATTAAAGCAATCAACAATTTGCAACCTCATTGGAATCTAAAGGAAGTCCAGAAACTGACTGGAATGACTGCCGCCCTGAACCAGTTTATCTCTCGGTCAGCGAAGAAGTGCTGACCCTTCTTTCTTCTGATGAATAAATGGAAAGGGTTCAAGTGGACCGAAGAGTGTGCCCTAGCCTTCCGACTGCTTAAGGATTATCTTTCTCGGCCTTCTATCATGTCTAGCCCTGGAGTTGACAAAGTCCTTTTTGCTTATATTGCTGTGGCCCTTCATGCCGTAAGTTTGGTCCTAATATGAGTTGATGGCAGTACACAAAGGCCAATTTATTATGTGAGTAGGTCACTACATGAGACCAAGATCCACTATCTGCCGTTAGAAAAGGCTATTCTAGCAGTGGTACATGCCACACGTAAACTCCCCTACTACTTTCAAGTGCATACGGTTATCGTCCTAACTCAACTTTCACTTAGAGCTCTGCTGTAGAGTGCTAATTACATGGGGAAGATTGCCGAATGGGCCATGATTCTAGGGGCTTTCAACATCAAATACATGCCTCGAACTTCTGTTAAGGGTCAAGTTCAGGCGGATTTAGTAGCCGAATTTGCTAAATCATCGTTAGAAGAAGAAACAGAAACACAACACATGGATGAAAAATCGATTGGCATGATTTCCCAATAGAGCCCCCTACCTTGGAAAGTGTATGTTGATGGTGCAGTAAATTAGAATGGTTCCAGGGTAGGGCTAGTACTAGTATCCCCCGAAGGGATCACCATCGAGAAATTGTTAAGATTGGGATTCTTGGCGACCAATAATGAAGCTGAATATGAAGCTCTACTAGTGGGAATGATAATGGTTCGAAAAATGAGCGGAAAGGCCATCGATATGTTCTTAGACTCCAGATTAATCGTCGGACAAGTCAGAGGAGAATTTGAAGCGAGGGATGAGAGACTGTAGGGGTACTTGAGTTAAGTTGGGCACCTACAATCAGAATTCAAATCTTTCAGCTTGGTGCAAATCCCCCAGAGCGGAAACACCCATGCTGATTCCCTCGCCACGCTTGCAACCTTCTCGGCGCAGAGCTTACCTAAGGTCATCCTCGTAAAAGACATGTGCAAGCTCACAATGATGAACAAAGAAGTGGTACATGTCCACCAAGTTAGGGTGGAGCCCAGCTGGAAGGACCCCTTGGTACTATTCTTAAAGGAGGATGCCTTGCCCAAGGAGAAATTAGAAGTAGACAAAGTACATAGAAAGGCTTCTCAGATTTAGCTCTCTGAGGATCAAAAATTGTATAAGCGCTCCTTTTCCGGACCATACTTGCTATGCGTACACCCAGAAGCAACAGAATTACTCCTTGAGGAGTTACATGAGAGGATTTACAAGAGCCACACTAGAGGCTGATCTTTAGCACACAGAGCCATCACTCAGGGCTATTGGTGGCCAAATATGCAAAGGGAAGCACAAGAGTATGTGAAAAACTGTGACCAATGCCAAAGATTTGCACCAAACATACATCAACCAGAGGGAGTCCTGAATTCACTGTCCAGCCTTTGGTCCTTCGCTTAATGGGGCTTGGACATTATGGGCCCTTTCCCTAAGGCAGCAGGAAACAAGAGATACTTGCTAGTCGGCATGGACTACTTCACTAAATGGGTTGAAGAAGAGCCCCTAGCAAATATCAAGGATGTGGACGCTAAGAAGTTTGTCTAGAAAAATATTATCACTCGGTTCGAAGTCTCTTGTACCTTCATCTCGGACAACGGCCTTCAATTTGATAGCAAATCTTTCAAAAGATATTGTTGTGACTTGGGAATCAATAACAGATACTCTACCCTAGCTTACCCCCAAAGGAACGAACAAGTCGAGGCTGTCAACAAGGTCATAGTAAATGGACTCAAGAAGAGATTGGATGATGCGAAGGAAAAATGGATGGAAGAGCTGCCACATGTCGTCTGGACATACCAAACCATGCCTCACAGATCCACCGGAGAGACTCCTTTCTCAATGACGTATGGAGCCAAAACTGTTATCCCTTTGGAGACCGACTTCTCGACGCTAAGGACAAGTACCTTTGATCCAAGCAATAACAATGGACTGTTGGAAAAAAGCCTAGACCTGATTGAAGAGAGGAGAGAAAATGCAATGATCCAACTAGTAGGGCTGTCCATGGGTCGGGCCGGGTCGGTTTTGGGCCCAAACCGAACTCGACCCAGTTGGATTGGGTTAGTGAATTTCGAAACCGTACTCGACCGAATATTCGGGTCGGATCCGACATCTCGGGTAATCGGTTTTCCGGGTCAGAGTCATCGGTTTGACGGGTTTGGGCCTCAGATTGGGCCGGACTTTTTTCCATAGATAAAATTATGATAATTTCAATTATTTTGGGCCTTTTTGGCCCAAATTACACTGTTTGGCAGTTTGCTAAACCCATTGATTTTAGATTTTTTGAATTCCCAATATATTTCAAATAGTGCCTTATTTTACTTAATTTATTGGGCCTTCAATCAGGACATATCAAAAAGGCCCAAAAGAGGCCTATTCTTTTTATCACCTGTGATCAAAACAACACACCAAAAAGCCTTTTTTTTTTTTTTTTAAATAACCTGTGATCTGAAACAAGATGCACCTATCAATCCAAATACATAATCTTTCCCACATTATCCACAAAAAATAAACACAACATATAATATGTAATCTGTTGCTCTAAAAAAAAAAAGTAATAAGCAACTAGGCAGTAAGCTGCTCAACACCTATAAAACCTGCCAACCACAACAAACAATATTTCCAGCAACAAATAAATCACAACAGATAATATACTTAGTAACATAGAGGCAGTTACTGCAAGTTTTTTGGGCAGTAACCCATAAGGCAGAAAGCTTGGTAGTTACACAATGTTCCAAGTAATATAATTAGTTACAACAATCAAATACCATAGGTATTTCAAAAAAAATAGCTTTTCCAAAGCATTGAATGACTACTCTATAGTTTATAAGTCTATAACTAATAGAAAAGAAAACCTATGAACTAAGATTTCTTTTCTATAAGCATTGACAATTGAGTATTGTTACAAGTTAGAAAAGCAATATGTCCAAAAAAGCCTCCAAAATATTCCCAAAATGTTGTCTTCTTTACAAAATAAATTACCATCCTCCTACAATAGACAAAAAAATATTGAACAAACAATACATTAGTACCAAATACAAGACCAACTAGTAAGGAAACCAAGTTTATAACAGTAGGGGGCTAAAGGCAGAATCATACCAAGTCAGTGATTAATCATTAATGCTGATCAAGGGTCGCTTGCTTGAAGTGGAGCCCTTGCTTGAGTTGGTATTTCCTGTTTCAGTTGATGTTGGTTGTGGATTTAAAACTAGAAAAGAATAGGAAATAAACACAACAGATTAAATTTTGCTTGAATACATGAGACATTCAATAAAATTAAAATACTAAGTTTCAGAATTTAAACATATTACCTAAGTCAAGTAACTCCTCCTCCAATGCCTCTACATCATCCCTTGACTAGCGATGAGAAATTGGAACTGCGTCTTGAAGCCAATTTTGTGAACATACAAGGTTTTGAACCATAAGAGGAGACAGTGAACTTTGAAATGGATCAACAATTCGACCTCCAGTGCTAAATGCTGACTCAGATGCAACAGTGAAAACTGGTACAGCCAGCACATCCTTAGCAACTTTAGATAACACTTGGTACCTATTACAATTGTCCCTCCACCACTCCAATATTTCAAAATTCACCTCCTTTCTACCATCACAGTTTTCAGCCAAATATTTCTCAAGCTCATTACTACAACCTACAGACTGCTCAACTTGCAAAAAACGTTCATATCGCGAGTGAACCATCACATATGGATCACTAGCATCACTTTCCAATTCCGTCCTCTCACTCCCACTTTGTTCTTGTAAATTTGGTGAATGAATAGAGGTGTAAAAATTATACAACTCATACAAAAGATCTTTCACCTTATCAACCATCACTTCTGCAACTGCATTCCCATAAATTTCAGAAAATGAAAACTTCAAAAACCTAAATTTTTTTCGTAGATCAAGAACCACAGCCACATACAAAAGAGGATTAATTTTCTCCCCTTCCCCCCAATACTTCTCAAATTTAGTTTGCATGCTTGTGGCTGTGCTTTTCAAGAGAGTGTTTTGGGATAATACTCTCTTGAATAACAAAGATCTCATCATAGAATGCATTTGAAGTAACATACAAAGAACCAGAAAATTTCTTCGTTGCATTATAAAAAAGCCTTAAGAAAGTCACAAATGCCCTACAGTTTTGGAAATTAGTCATACACGGAGACCCCAAACCACCACTATCTTCATTGGTCCTAAAGTACGACGAATAACCATCATCTTCAAAATCCATTCGAAGGAACACTTTCTCAAAATTTTCAGCAGTTTCTAACATGATATAGGTTGAGTTCCACCTAGTAGGTACATCTAGACTAAGAAGACTCTTGGACTCCATACCTAACCTCTCCATAAAACTCTTAAAAGTTTGAATTCTATTGGGTGAGGACTTCACATACCTCACAGCTTCACGCACCTTAGCAACAGATGCATCTATCTCTTTCAAACCTTCCCCCACAATGAGATTTAGGATATGGGCACAACACCTCATGTGCATGTACTCATTTCCTAAAACTGTCCCATTCCAATCCTTAGTCACCCTTTGTAAAAATTTAATTGTTGTCAAAATTTGAGCTAGCATTATCCATTGTCAATGTAAATATCCCATCAATACCCCATTCACGCAATGACATCTCAATCTTTCTACCTATAGTCTCCCCTTTGTGGTCTTCAACTTGACAAAAATTTGTAATTCTCTTATGCAATTTCCAAGCATCATCAATAAAGTGACATGTGAGACACATATAATTTAGATTTTGAATAGAAGTCCATGTGTCCGTAGTGAGACATACCCTACAACCCTTCAAGGATTTCCTTAACTTCTCTCTCTCATTATTATAAATGCCAATCACATCTCTAGCCACAGTTTGACGAGATGGGATATCCTTTAATCGAAGCTTAGGTTGTAAGGTAGTTACATATTTCTTAAACCCATACCCCTCAACATAACTAAAAGGCAATTCATCAATTATAATCATTTCGGCCAATGCCTTTCTAGAAGCCTTAACAGAAAAGGATGTTGACACAAGGTGGAATCCATCTTCTCCATCCTTTTTAGGTTCAAAAGCTAATGTTTTCTACCCTTTAACTAGATCATCTCTATTAAGGTTCTTGGGACATATTGGCACATGGGCTAACAAATTACTAGTACCAGAAGTCTTACTATCAGCATTATACGATTTTTGACAATAATTACAAATAGCCTTAGTTTTACTAGTATCATCCTCACCTATCTTTACTTTTTCAAAGTGACCCCAAACAACAGACTTTTTCCTACCACTACAAGTACTATTAACAGGGGCAATCATACTTACTTACAGGGGCTGTCATACTCACTTGGCATGGTGGAATTGGGGGCAATTCAGAAGCAGTAGCTGCTTCTGATTGGGTAGCAGCAGAAGCTTGGGTAGCAGCAGAAGCTTCAACTTGGGTGGGAATAGCACCATCATCTTCTGTAGCAGCTGGTGTTTGGACAGAGGGTTTCCATGAGTGGGGGTTTCCATGACCTAAAAAAACAAAGATACATATCAGCAAACTAGAGTAACAAGTATAATTCATAGCTCTAATAATAAATAATAACCACACAAACCAAAAAGGAAAACCAGTATCTTGCAAGATCACAAATATAATCAGAAGAGATTATTAGAAAGAAAGATCACAGATCACAGATCTCTTCTTAGCAAGATCACAAATCACTCAATGAAGTAAATTAATTAGGGACATGCAAGATCATAGATCTCTTCTTAGCAGTGACAAATTGCATGATTATACTAATCACATCATAACAATCTTCTCATATAAATGTGTTAAAAACAAAGCAACTTCTAGGTGTTGGAAATAAAATTAGGAACAGCCACATCATAACAATCTTCTCATATAATCACCTTCTAGGTGTTAAATGTGTTAAAAACAAAGCAAGGTAAACTAAAACTTCCATAAGATGCTATAACCAAAAATGTTAAATAAACCTTGTCTAAATTGAAAAGCTTAGAGTTGTTAAAAAATTTTGAAGTTACATATTTTATGTTGTCAGTAGTAAGCAAAACTATCTAGTCTTTATTTGAAAATAATATTCCAACTGACCAAAGTTGTGACTGAGGATCAATATTATAAAATCAGTCTCTCAGATTCTTTTGCAACTTAACAGCCCTATGAACCACTTATCTTAAAGAGTACAACTATAGATTAGAGTCATTAGGTGGTATTAGAAATATGACTACAATCAATCACTCATGATTATTGATTAAATGTAAATACTTCATAAACTTATGGTTGAGAATGTGCATTGTGCTCTCACACCTAAAATCTAAATGTAGTACATTCCTATCATGACTATTTTTTAAGGGAAACTTATGGTTTAAGATTTAAATGAGACCATAAACCTAGTCATCAAGAATATTATGAAATTATTTTTTTTAAATAAAATTCAAAAATCACACTTTGCCTCCATTAGATTCTTTTTACAAACTACAAACTAATAGAAAAGCAAAATCAAAAGCATTTGCAAGCCACATTAATGCAACTCTCATGAATTGCATTCAATAGTTTCCCTTTCAACAATCTTATATTTATCATTTAGAGGATAGTTCAAGCTCCTAAGAAGATAGTCCATAAAAGATGTACATCACTCTAAAAAGAGTATCATAAAAATACTTAGATATGCAAACGCTTAAGCAATTGTACTGAAAATCACTACTTCATCCATGACTATTATAGGAGCTTATGCTAAGAATATCACTATAGGTTCTTTGTCAGTGACTATCAAATACCTATTAAAGGAGCACATGCATGGATTAAGTATTTCACCGTAAGTTTATTAACTTTTTATAGGGCTTTTAACCAATTAAAATTCTTTTTAAGTGATCATGACCCTTTTTGTAAAAAGAAACATCTAATAATCACCAGAGTCACTACATATATATATATTTTTTTAACTAAACATAAAGGAAAATAAAAACCATACCTTAAAGAAAACCGGGTTTCAAACTTTAGGTAGATAATGATACATGGAGTCAGCTTTCAATCCTGTATAAAATTAAAATATGATCAAAATTGATTAAAGAAAAGAACAAAGAATTAAAGTACAATAGTTAGGGTTTCTAAGTTTTTTTTAGTTAGGGTTTCATAGTATGAATCTTTGGTTTATTTGATTTTAACATCTCATTTCCATAAAAATTGAAACCAACGAGACTAACAAAAGAGAAGGATGAGAAACAAAGAAAAATTACCTTACAGACTCAGTGAAGAGTACACAGTGGCTGGGTGAGGACTAAACACAGGTAGTAGCTATAAAGAGAGGAGTGGACAACGGCGGCGGCGCTAGGCTTTAGAGGTGGAGAGGGGAGTGGGTAATGGCATTGGAGGATGCTAGGGTTTGTACTTTGGATTTGGAGAAACGGTTTAGAGTCTTTATACTTTATAGAGTGTGGGATTGTGAGAGTTTGAGAGAGTTTGAGAGAGACAGGCAAAGAACTGAGAGTCTGAGACTAAAGAAGTGAAGACTGAAGAGGTGAGGAAGAGTGAAAAGGGGGGGAGGCGTGAATGGGAAGCCATGAGTCCATGCCCCGAACTCTGTCTCTGAAGTGAAAACTGAAGAATAAGGAGACCCATGAAAGGAAGTGAGAGATATCAGATCTTTCCTATTTAATTCTCACCGTTAGATTGGCTTTTCATCTTGGACTATAACCGTTGATTTAGAATGGGTTATTATGCCACTGTTACCGGTCATGTCCTGCTCAGTTAATCAGTTTTGCTCTCATCAACACCATTAATTTTAAAATTTAATTTGAGATGAACGGTTGATATTAATGTTGGGAAGGTGTGTGCTTTGAGTCTCGGGCTGGCATTGCTAAGTGGGCATGGGCTATTCCTGGCATGGTCAAATCAATACAGTATTTTTTTTTTATTTATAAATAATTCGGTTGGTTCGGGCTTTTTGGGTGAAATATTTTGAAACCCGAATCCGAACCGAATTATTCGGGTTTTTCATTTGTCAACCCGTGACCGACTGTAGAGTGAATTCGAAGCCGCCTATGGACCTTCGGTTCGAGTGGGTTCAGTCGGGCAGGTCGGTTGATCCGGGTCACTGGACACCCCTACCAACTAGCATACTACCAACACAAGTTCAAGCAAGGTTATGATGCCAATGTAAAGCAGAGGCCACTAGGGCCAGGTGACTTGGTATTGAGAAAAGTTCTAGGCACTGCGAAGAATTAAGTGTGGAGAAAGTTAAGGCCCAATTGGGAAGGACCATATCACATCACCTTAGTGGCTGGTATAGGGGCGTATTTTCTGGAAGACTTAGATGAACATGTAATACCACGCCCATGGAATGTAAACAACCTGAAGAGGTATTATTATTAATGAAAACTTCCTTTATCAATACGTTCAGTCATTGTGTAAACGCGTAGTCCTCCCAATTATTCCATCTTTTATAAGTGTTTAAACAGAATCCAAGTCATTCCTGAAGTACTTGGACCAGATGCTTGGGGGAAATTAACACATTATTCCATCTTTTATAAGTGTTTAAACATAATCCAAGTCATGCTTGAAGTCTTCGGACCAAATGCTTGGGGGAAATGAACACATTGTGCTATCTTTTATAAGTGTTTAAACAAAACCTAAGTCATGCCTGAAGTCCTCGGACCAGATGCTTGGGAGAAATTAACACATTATTCCATCTTTTATAAGTGTTTAAATAGAACCCAAGTCATGCCTAAAGTCCTCAGACCAGATGCTTAGGGGAAATTAATACATCTTTTATAAGTGTTTAAACAGAACCCAAGTCATACCTGAAGTCCTCGGACCAGATACTTGGGGGAAATTAACATATTGTGCTATCTTTTATAAGTGTTTAAACAGAACCCGAGTCATGCCTAAAGTCCTCAGACTAGATGCTTGGGGGAAATTAACACATTGTGCCATCCTTTATAAGTGTTTAAACAGGACCTAAGTCATGCCCAAAGTCCTCAGACAATATGCTATGGAAAAAATTAACGTTCTGTTACATTCATTTGCTTTGCACTAAGCATCAAAATAGATTCTAGGTTACAACCAGCTTCTCAGGTTTCTAACCTTGTATAAGTAAAAGTCTTCGACCGTTTAATCCAATTCGTAGTGCGAATGTGTGTTAGACCCCCTTTTCATGGGTACTTAATCAAATTATTTAGAGTGTAAGTAGTTCAATACAATTGGCAATAGTGGTGAACTTCAAAGCGTACTATGTGAATATACAGGGGATAGAAGAGAGAAAAACATCTTCATCAAACAAAAAATGGAATACATCATGTTCGAGGGTGGACTGCCATTACAAAAAGTACATAAACAAGAGAAAAGCTTAAGGAAAACACCCTACTAGTCTTCCTGAGACCATCTATGTCTCGGGGAAGGAGAAGAGGCTGCTGCAAAGCCTCGGCGAGGTAGGAGGCCGGTCCTCTTTGGGACTCCCAAAGTGTGGCGTCCCAAGGGATGGGAGCACCCTCCATCTCTAACCGAGGAGCCCAGGTGCGCTGCCCCTGGCGCACCTCGACCTCATCCCAGCTCTCCATTAACTTAGACCTCTTGTCTTTTGGGTCCTTAGCCCTTTTTCTGTTGCTTGGCTCCCTTAGCAGGCTCTAGCTCACATTCTTCTAACCCCTTGACAGGCCTCTCCTTCCGCAAATCCTAAACTACCTCTAGTCTGAGGTTAGCTAGAGGCACAGGGGGAGGAGGAGGAAGCTTGGGAGTGACTTGGGTCTTGGGGGCCTTCTTCAAGGTTTGCCCCTTGTTTCTATTTGCCATCAGACCCTTCAAACTGGGCCTCTGCCTCAGATCCATGCATTCTTCTTCTTCCTCTGAGCTAATGGAGATTTGGGCAACGATTAACTTCTAAGGATAAGCTGTAGAAAGCCGGTCAAACTCGGTTTCAGAGTCCGAGAGCTGCACAGGCCTTTTTGACACCTCTTTTTCCTCCACAAAGCGGAATTTGTCTATCACCTCTTCGAGAGATAAACAGGAAGATGCTATCTCTTCTTCCACCGTGGCTGCCTAGGGCGGGATCTGTTGGAGTGGTATTGCGAATGGAGGATAATCCTGCTGGACCAATAGCACAACTGGAGGAAGGTCTCTCCAAGCCAAAAACCTAGGCTTAGAGACATCTATCCGAGCAAGTCTGGGGTTGCCTACTCTTAATGCCTGACCTGCATCCTGGAATATGCGCGACAAGGGCTCGTAACCTAAGATTAGATGAACGGCTCGTAGCTCTCCATCTTCACTCATAAATATCTCTAATCTCAGCAAATAGTTGAGCGCTGGAACGTTGACAAGGTTGAGCTTCGAGGAAACGTGATCTTTATTTGCAAAAACATCCGAAAGGGAAATTGCGGTCAGATTAACGACAACTATCGTCCGAGGAGATGAATGAGTTGGAAAAATAGAAGGAAAACTTATAAACCCAAGATCCCTACTGGAGAACTAATCCTAGGGTGCCTCATCCATCAAGCCTTTGTTGGACTTAGGAAGGCAGGATACCAATCTCACTTGCTCAGACCGAGACTTGAGGTAATATCCCCCGGCGAGAGAATGGCACTCATACATGTGGACGACGTCATGCCATGTAAGCCTAAGATTCAGCTGGTCATTTAGGGCGTCTACACTCCCTAAGACTCTAAACACATTGGGGGCGCATTGGTGGGGGCATAACCTGTGGTTGAGCAGGTAGTCTCTAGTAATCCAACCCATAGGAAGCGTCATTCCTTCTTCTATAAAAGTGATCATCGGAATGACAACTTCGCCTACCTCCCTATCGGTTAGTATTTGGTCCGAGGGGTAATACTGAAGGCCTACTCCCAGAGGGATATGGTATTTAGCTCAAAAACCCTCCATACCAGACGAAGAGTTTACTAAATGTTTGAACCTACCCATCTAAGCAGACATAAATGACATGGGGTGAGATTTTTGAAGAAGGAAAAGAGGCCGAAAAGGCTGGCCGAGGAGAAAAAGAAAATTTTAAAGCTACAAATACTTACGAGAACAAGTACACTAAAATCTGAACCTTCATGAAGATCTTTTGAAATTTTTTGAGAAAAAGAATTAGGGAAGTTTAGCAACTGAAAGTGCTTTGTGAGTTCGGATGCTTGAGACCTCTGAAGAGCTTAACGACTTGTAAAATGAAAAAGGTGATTTCCCTCAAAGCTTTATATAGAGGGTGAAATGAGTGGGATTTATCCCGCTCAAAATTCAAGGAGAAAGGTCAACCATTGGATCTGTGTCTCACCGTTGGATTTGGGAACAAGATGCCGCCTGGAGCATTTAATGGCACCTCAAAGGTTTCCAAAGAGTCAATTGCCATTTTGAAGTGCGAAAACTACCTTCCCGCACATGCGAACCAAGGAAATAAATGGTTTTGGCTCCTAAAAATCAAAACGCCAGCTTTTCTCCTCGGATGAGAGGGAAAAACTAGAGTTTTAAGGGGTTATTGTAGGGATAAGGGCCCAGAAATCGTATATTGGGCCTTGGGCCTTATTTGAGGACGTTGGCATGTCCAAGGAGAGACAAATAAATATGAGGTATTCCAGTTTAAAGTCTCATGTGTAAGAAATGAATAGAAGGTGGTTCGAGGAGTAATTCCTCCTCGGCTGTGATTGATACATCTCAAGCATGAATTTCCACTACAAAAATGACCTCCATAGAAGCTCCAATGATGGAAGCATGCCTCAGAGACACACAAGAACGAAGGAGACCCGAAAATATCTAAGGAAAAATTGCTGCCACCACATTAAATGCATTGCAGCTACTTTTCTGGCCGCATTTATGTGGAGAAGACCCCTGATCAATGTTTCCTTGGCAACCGCAACTCATAGAGAGCCAGAAGGGGTGTCTGATGGGACAGGCACTCAAGTAGTAGCTTGGATGATTGACAAATGGAGGGCCAAGATCACCGGGAAGAGGCTATATAATGTAAGAGACCCCTGGAAGAATATGGGAGCAAGCAAGAGATACTGTAGCAATCTAGAACTAAACTTGTAACGGAGTCTTTAAGAGCAATATTTAAGAAACCAATTTCCACGGACTTGGCTGAGGACTTTATTCCTTTAGTACATATCTCTTATCTGCCTTTCTTCATCGTCAAGACCTATTGGTTCATTGCTTAACTCACTAGGGCCAAGTTCTTCAACCCACTCTCTACAAATTTATTTTTCTGGGCTCATTGGGCCAATACCCCATACCTTTTGGGCTTGGGCCCCAAAACGTGACCCTACACAGTTAATAATATAACTAATATACTTAATTTTCATGTGACATAATTGATTTTAAGTTTTGCATTTTATTAATTTAATTTGGCAAACTTCTATTTGCATAATCATATGTAACAAGTATTATCAATAAAATTAACTATGAGGAGCATATAGAACACTCGTCATGGATAAATTGATAATTGTAAAGGATGCGCCATAAACATTCATGAATGAATGCACTAAATTAATGGTGAAATTAATTAGTTTTAAATTTAATTAGGGTGTAGAGGAAAATTATCATTGAACCAAACCTATTGGATGGAAAAGGACGCCATTGAAGCTAAGGTACTTATGCAACCATGATGATGACATTGAAGTCGTCAGTTAGAATGATCGTCTAGAGGGAAGCCGTCCACAGCCAACAAGATCCTGAGAGAATAAATGGGAAACAGAAGAAGAATGGGTCACCAGTGTGGTGCCTGCCACATAGCCTCCGATGATAAAGTTAGAATGGATAGAAGAGAGAAAATTCAATACTAGATTATGATAGCTAGAGTGTAAGCACCTCTTCAGGTCTTGGGATGCTGGCATATATATATGCGCTTGAACCTTCCTTCTAGCCGTTGGTGGTATTTTAACGGTGGCTTCAATGTGGTATCTGTAATGCCATTGTGGGGTGTTAATGATAGGATGCCTCTTCAACAGCATGGAAGGTCATTATTGTCATATAATGCTTCGTCATTGATTGTGGGTGAATGGCCTCCTCTTCATCTAGCGGGTATCATGATATGGACGAAGATGGATGTTACCTTTGTCCACTATCCTCTCTATGGACGAGTATATAATTAGGACTATCAGCTGCCCCCCCCCCCTCCCCATTCTGAGGCCGTCCATCTTTGGGATGATAATTGGAATATGGAGGGCTTTTCTTTTCTTTTCTTTTCTTTTTTTCTTTTTTTTTTTTTTTTGGTGCTTGGGGTTCCACTCCCCGTATTAATTGCTCCGTGGCGGCGTGGCATGCATTGTGGCCACATGTCATACTCTGACTGGCTAAAGGGTCTCGTTTTCGGTGAAACCATTCAGCTTTCCCGCGCCTTTCGAGCCAAACCTTTTTAAATCTTTGCCTTTCTCCTCTCATTTCTTCATTTTTCCCTACATTTATTTTTTCTGACTTCACTGCTATTCCTTCCTTCTTTGCGCGTTTTGGTCTTTGACTTCTCAATTCCTTCCTTTTTCCAGGTACGCCCCTTATTTCTTTTGGAGTTTTACTGCTTGCCTTTCTTTGTGCTCCTATTTCCTTTTTTGAGTTGAATTATTCTTCTTAATGGTTGATTACTTTGAAATTAGGCATACTTCTCCCTCCATCACCTTCTTTTTTTGCTCCTTTAAGGGGGCTAATAGACTCCTCTAGTTACCAATTAGGTGCACTTTTAAACTGTTCTAGTGGCCCACACCTATAGATTGGGGATTTTGTTTTAGGTAATAGTAGCCTTGGTTTGGAGTTGGGTGATCTGTACCCTTTGTTGTGCCAATCTTTAGCTTGGTTTAAGTCTATGCGTGGGGTTTTAAGGAGAGAAAGCATGGGGTATTAGGTTAGATTAAGTGATTTGGGGATTTGTTCATCATCTAGTGCTGGCACAAGTGGGGCTGAGACAGATACAACTACCTCTATGTCATCTTCCATACCTTTATCCTCTCACCCTTCTGCTTCTGCTACTCCTCGAACCTTTCATGCCCTTAAAGAAAAGTGTTCTTTGAAAGTAGATACCTTTAGTAGATTCAGGGATAGGTTCCAGTTCCCTAAATAAATCAGGGTTCATCTCCCTAGGAAGGGCAAAAAGGCCTATGCCTTCGCTCATGGTGAAGTTTGCTTTTATAAGGCTGCGTTCTTGTGAAGCCTCAGATTTCTCGTCCACCCATTCATAATGGAGCTTCTCCACCGCCTAAACATAGCTTCGAGGCAACTTATGCCGAATTCTTGGAGAATCGTCATAAGTTGTATGGTGATTTGGACGACCATAGCCGATGGGGATATGATCATGCTTAATGAGTTCGTCCACCTCTATCCTTAAAGGAGTCCAAGGAGTTTGGGTATTATGAACTTGTGCCCTGGGATAGGAAGTCTCGTCTTGTTGCCAACCTCTTGTCGTCCTTCCGTTATTAGAAGTCTAGGTATTTCTTCATGTCGGGTGATGTTTGGGAGACACTTTCTGATGACTTTTGCGGGGACATCCCTAGGCTGCTGCGTCGGTGGGAGACCCCTCAGCTTGGTGCGTTTGCCTCCTATGAAATGCTTGTTTTCTGCTATTTGTATTAATAGTCCATTATAACCTTATGTACTCTTTTTTTTTTTTTTTTTTTTTGCAGTGAAAGAATGTCCTGATCTTGAGAGTAGGTTCGAGGAGTGTGTTCATAAAGTTGTTAAGTACGCAAGCACTATTGAAGATTTTGATGACTTGGTTGATCCATGAACTTTGGCTCGTTACTGTTTGGGGCCAGAGCCTTCTCTCTACACCCCCTGTTCCATTGATTGGGAAGAAAGTAAACGTGAGTCACCCTGATACTTGAAAAATAGATCATCTTTTCCTCATTTTGCCTTCTTTTTCTAACTTTAACTCTGTTTTTTCTTTCTGTAGAAATGACGACTAAGTTTAACCAAGAGTTGTATGCCAAGATTAAGGCGAAGAAGAACGAGTCCCTCTCTAGCATCGGTCACAGAGGTTAAGGGTTGTAGAAAAGGAGAAGGAGAAAGGGGCAATGGAAAAAGGATCATCCACCCCTACTTTAGATGAGGGACATGCTGCTTCCCTTGGCGTTTCTGTCAAGGAGGTTGCTTCTCATACCAAGAAGCGCAAGGCTGGAGATAAGGGGAAGGAGAAAGTGGGGGCCAACATTTGGGCGGATGCTAGGATGGCCTTGGCTTGGGTAAACGAGGTCGTGATGCCTGAGGTTTTGAAGGAAATCTCTATCATGCCTTCCCATGAGATGGTGAACTGTCATGTGCATAAGCTCGTGCAGGTGATTTATCGTTTCTCTTTATTTTATTTCTTCTTTCTTATGTCCTTAGTTGATCTTGATTCTTTGTGTGAATATGATTGCCAGGTGTTAAGGGAGACAATGCACATTACCTCGCAGTACTTGATGAGTGAGGAGAAAACTGTGATGGCCACTTCCAAGGTGGAAACATTGGAGGCAGAAGCTTCTGGCCTTAGGAAGGATTTGATAAAGGCCATGGATGCCAACAACTCGTCCAAGGAAAAGATCCAGGCCTTAACTGAGCAGCTAAATGCAGAAAAAATGCTGGTGAAGCAAAAGGACGAGCAGATTGCCGCTACCAACCAGAAAATGAAAAATGTTGTTGCCAAGGCCGTCCACGCTTTCCAACTCATGAACAAGTATAATGCTATTTTATTTGACTGGTATTTTAAAGGTTTTGAACTGTTGAGGAGATATTTAGTGAAGCACGGTCCTCAGACTAATCTGGAGGATTTGGACTTTGAGGCCATAGACAAAGATATAGAAGCAGACGAGGCGGCGTATGTTGCTGCTGCTAAAGACCCCCAGTGCCTAAGAAAGAGGACAATGCCCCTCCATCGTAGCTTTTTTTTTTTTTTTTTTTTTGCCCCGCATGTTTTGAGGCTGCTAAACACTTTACACCTTTTGGATGTCCTGTACGATTTGGGGCTATTGAACAATTTATAACATTTTTTCTTTATATATATGTGTGTGTGTGTGTGTGTGTGTGTGTGTGTGTGTTTGTTTTTATTTCCTTCATATGTTGCATGAATGGTTTACATTTCTTGTCTTGCTTTTCTTTGTTAGGGCACTTCTTGGGACTTAGAAAAAAAAATTTGGTGGAACATGCTCTTCGTCCTTCTTGAGACTTAGAAATATTTTTGTTAGAACATGCTCTTCATCCTTCTTGGGACTTAGAAATATTTTTGTTGGAACATGCTCTTCGTCCTTCTTTAGATTTAAACATGATTTACGTCCCTCTATGGACGATGTACATACATTTAAGGAATCTTATTGTCTCTTTTTTATGTGGACGATGTACATCCATTTAAGGAATTTTATCGTCTTAACTTGGTAGAGAGTTTTCGTATCCCATTGGCGATTGAGTTTTGACAGAAAGGGGAAAGTCAGGCAGAGACATTAGGTATTAGACATTGAATAATGAGTTTATTCATCTTCTTAAAAGAAACATTAGATATCATCGATTGCTTACAAACGGGCTACAGTTTCTACTTGTAATACCTTTTCAGATGTTCCACATTCCATGGACAGGGCAACTTGTTTCCATCCAAGTCTTCCAAATGATAACTTCCACGTCGAGAATAATGGACGACTTTATATGGACCTTCACATGTGGGCCTTAATTTGCCTTGTGCTGGGTTCTTCGTTGCAGGCATCACTTTTCACAGGACGAGGTCTCCGATGTTAAACCTTTTGAGTTTTACCCTTTGGTTCTAGTACTCGGACATCTTTTGCTGGTACTTGGCCATTCTCTAAGTGGCTTAGTTTCTAACTTCGTCCAAACAATCCAGGTTCAGCTTCAACTCATCATCGTTGCTGTGTTTGTCAAAGAACTCCTTCCTGAGGCTGGTGAGCCCTATTTCGACAAGGATGACTGCCTCTATGCCATATGTCAGGTTGAAGGGTGTCCCTCCTATTGGGGTCCTTACTGTGGTTCTGTAAGCCCACAAAACACTCGGTAATTCTTCGGGCCACACTCCCTTTGCCCCCACTAATCGGGCTTTGATGATTTTTAGCAATGTTCGATTCGTTAATTCTATATGTCCATTTTCTTGAGGATGTCCTGGGGATAAGTACTTGTTTTTTATGCCAAGGCTTAAACAAAACGACCTGAATACTTGACTATCAAATTGCAACCATTATCCGAGATGATCGTTCATGGGATCCCGAACTTGCATACAATATTTTTCCATACAAAACTTCGTACCTTTGCTTCTATGATCATGGATAATTGATGTGCATGAAATATATACAATAAAGTACTCAAATATCTACATATTTAGCTTTACTTTTATGTTATTTTGTGACTAATTATATAATATCTTTGTATTGTAGGTAACAAGGGTTTTACATGCAACGTGGGGCTAAGCCAATTGAATCAAACTTACATCCAGCCAGGCATGAATTCAAGAGAAAATCAACCCAATTAAATTTAAGTCCAATTGGAGTAAGGAATCAAAGGAAATTTGCACCAAATCCAAGTCCAATTTGGATTAGGATTCCAGCTTGTACATTAGTAAGTATTTTTGGCATAACTTTCAGTTCAAATGTCCAATCGAGATGATTCAAGTTGGGCTGGAAATTTAGCTTAAATGGCTACAACTTTGTAGTTTACCAAGAGCCCTAATTCTGATATTAAATGGGCCAAAATAGTAGGTAAAATGAAGCCTAAAAATTTGAGACTTTCTCTAAACGGGAATTCAACTTGTAATAAGATTCCTTGACCTATTTAAAGGCTCTTTAGGGCAAAATTCAAGGGGTTGAGGCTAGTACTAGGGCTAAGGGCTAAACATAGAGAGTGCGGCTAGTTAGTTTTATTTTATTTGTCTAGTTTAATGCTTAGTATTTTATTTTTGTGTTTTCTTTCAATTATCATGAGTAGCTAAATTTATAATTAGGGTTGAGGATGAAACCTTGTTAAGGATTATCAGTAATATTTATGTGATTTAATTTTTTTCCGCAATAGTTGTTCTTTAATGATTTAAATTGTTCTTGCTTCATATTAATTGACTAAGATGAGATTCTAGATATGAGTTCAATCATGTTTTTCTCATGATTTAGGATTTGTCTTAATTAATTGAATGCTTAGTTTATTAATTCTTGATTATAAAATTGGATATCGCTTGTGATTTGCTTGTCAATGGATACTATTTATGATTTTTTTTTTTTTTTGAATTGGATATATCTTGTGATTTGTTTGGCTACAAATACAATTGATGATTTGATTTTATACCTAGGAAGCAAAGAAGAACATGCTTTAGATTTTTAAACATAAATTTTAATGATGATATTTTCCATGATAGGAAGATTGATTTCTAGATTATCATGCAGTGGTTGGGAAAAATTAATGATCATAAATATATGCTGATATGAATTAACAAGGTGGATTCCAAAACCTTAATTCCTTTCTCTTGATTGTTTACATCTTTTTATTACTTTATATCTTTTGCTTAGTTTAACTATTTGCTTAATTTTATTATTTGCTTAGTTTATTTAATTGCAAACAACCAATTTTTATTAAACTAGATTAGGATTAATTTGGTTAAGATTTGATTTAATTTTCCTACGTTCATTCAAGTTCATGTGAGTTTGACCTCGTTCTTGTCAAACTATACTTCAGTACGATTCGTACACTTGCGAGTATTTTAAAATTTCACAACAAGTTTTTGGCGCCGTTGCCGAGGACTTGGTTAGGAAAATAAATTAGATCTTAATTGAATTTTTCCTTCTACTAGTTGTAGTTAAATTTTTAAAAAATATATATATATATATATATTTCTTTGTACTTTGTGTATGAGAACTTGGATACGTGATAAAGAAAATTGTCTTATCAGTTTTGATTATTCATTCACAATGGGAGAAACAGGAGATGATTCAAAAACTCTTAGGGAGTTGTTCTCACCCATAACCACCAATTCTCCATCTTGCATAGTATTGCTTGCAACCACAGTTGCACATTTTGAGTTGAAGCCACAGATAATCCACCTTCTTCCTACTTTTTATGGATTGGATAAAGAAGATCCTTATATGCATGTGAAGGATTTTCTTGAGATTTATGCTACCTGTAAGTTCCAAAATTTCACTGATGACTTTGTTCGCTTGCGTTTATTCCCTTTTTCCTTGAATGATAAGGCAAAAGCATGGCTTAATTCTTTGTCACCTGGATCTTTCACTTCATGGGAATTGTTGGTCACAAAACTCCTCTCTAAATTTTTCCCAATGGCCAAGACTAATGCTTTGAGGAGAGAAATTGCAGATTTTTATCAAGATGAACAAGAGAATTTTATGAGAGTTGGGAGAGATTTAAAGACTTGATCTTAAAGTGTCCTTATCATGGTTTTGAAACATGAAGACTAGTACAATATTTTATAATGGTTTGACTCAGACAAATCGTAACATGATTAAGTCCATGAATGGTGATGTATTTTTGAGTCTTGTAGATGATGAGGCATACAAATTTCTTGAGAATTTTTCTGAAAGTTCACAACAATGGGATTTTTCCAACTGTAAAGAGAGATCTGCCCCTACAATTAAGAAAGGAGGATTGTATGAAGTCAGTGAAGATTTAGACATAAAAGCTAGGTTGGACAATGTCACTCGTAAGGTTGAGGCTTTAGCTTTAGGTAGAGGGATCAATTTTGTCAATCAAGTTCAAAGTGAAACATGTTCTATTTGTGCAAGTCCTATGCATACAACACAAATGTGTCCTTTTGCAGCAGGGTACCCTGATTTTTATACTAAGCAAGCAAATGCACTGTATAATTATGGAAAACCATTTGCTAGTCCATTTTCAAAGACATACAATCCAAATTGGAGGAACAATCCTAATTTCTCATGGAGGCAAAATCAATCTCCCACAAATGTAGGTGGACAACAAGTGCATCAACAAAGTCAATTTCTTCCACCTACTCAAGCATATCCTCCCATTCCTCAATCAACACCTTAGTTTGTAGCACCACCAAGACAACAACCATCTTTGGAGGAGTCTCTCAAAACTTTCATGCAAACAACTAGCCAGGCCATTCAAGAGATGAAAAGTTACACCCATTTGAATACTCAAGCTATTTCAAAGTTGGAAAATCATGTAGGCCTGTTAGCAACCCAAGTTGGAGAGAGGGAAAAAGGAAAGTTTTCTAGTCAACCCATACCTAACCCAAAAGGACAGTATGCCATCAATGGTTCTTCTAGTTCTACTCATGGACAAGAACATGTTCAGTTTATTACTACCCTTAGGTCTGGTAAGCAAGTTGATAATCAAGTGAAAATGCCATAAGTGAAGGATGATGAAAATATTGTGTTAAAGGAAAAAGGAACTCATAGTTCACATGATGATCATGGAGAAAAGAAGGACAACCCACCTGTCACTCCAATTTAGGATCTTAGTTCCCCCCTGGATAAGAGGTTTGTTCCTAAAGCTCCATTTCCTCAAAGGTTAATCAATCCTTAGAAAAGTGCACAATTTGGAGACATTTTAGAGGTTTTTAAGTAAGTGCAAATAAACATTCCATTTCTTGATGCAATTCAGCAAGTTCCTGCCTATGCCAAGTTTCTAAAAGATCTTGTGACAATGAAGGGAAAGACAAATGTCCCTAAAAAGACATTTTTGACAGAGCAAGTCATTTCAATCATTCAAAATAAATATCTAGTGAAATGTAAGGACCCTGGATCTCCTACAATTTCATGCAAGATTGGGGATCATCTCATTGAGAAAGCTTTGCTAGATTTAGGGGCAAGTGTGAACTTATTGCCATATTCAGTATACTTATAGCTAGGTTTGAGGGAGTTAAAACCAACAACCATGACACTTCAATTAGCTGATAGGTCTGTGAAAATCCCTAAAGGTATTGTTGAGGATGTGTTGGTTAAGGTGGATGCATTCTATTTTCTTGTTGATTTTGTTGTGTTAGACACTAAGCCTGATCTAAATGCCAGTACACAAATCCATGTCATTTTGGGTCGCCCTTTCTTAGCCACATCCAATGCTTTGATCAATTTTCAGAGTGGTGTAATGAAGATTTCTTTTGGGAATATGACCGTTGAGCTTAATATCTTCCACATAAGTAAACAAGTGAGAGACAACGAGGATATCTATAAGGTTGGCATGATTAAGAGTCTAGTCCATGATACTTTCTTACAATCGAGTTATGAGGATCCTCTAGAGGCTTGCTTAAATCTTTTTGGTTGCAATTTTGATATCGAACACTCAATTGAAGAGGTCAATGCATTGTTAGATTCTGCTCCTCTCTTAAGTACTGATAGTTGGCAACCAAAAGTGATCCCTCTTCCACTTTCTTCATCCCCACCCCCATCTGCTATGGAACCACCAAAGTTGGAGTTGAAACCATTACCTGACACACTTAAGTATGCCTTTTTAGGTTCTTCTGAGACCTTACCCGTCATTATAGCTTTAGATTTGGATAACCTTAGGGAACGCCAATTGATAAGTGTACTTCAAGAGCATAAGGAAGCTATAGGTTGGTCAATTGCTGATATCAAAGGTATTAGTCCATCTATGGTTATGCATAGAATTCACTTATAAGAGAATGCTAAAACTTCATGTGAACCACAGAGACGTCTAAACCCTATTATGCAAGAGGTAGTGGAGAAGGTATATGATGTACCCGGCATATATGCTGGGTCACTCACAGAGTGGCAGGTCCCACACACTGTGGGGCCTGCCAGTCTGTGAGAGACCCGACATATATGCCGGGTACACCATATAATTTTTGGAGGTAGTGAGAGCTGAAGTTTTGAAGCTTTTGTATGTAGGTATTATTTACCCAATTTCTGATAGTAATTGGGTGAGTCCAATTCAAGTTGTACCAAAGAAATCTGGCATAACGGTTGTTAAGAATAAGGATGATCAGTTAGTCCCAACTCGTGTGCAAACAAGATGGAGAGTATGCATTGATTACCGTAAGTTGAATGCCATGACAAGAAAAGATAATTTTCCTCTTCCTTTTATAGACCAAATGTTGGAAAGGTTAGCTGGTCATGCTTATTATTGTTTTCTTGATGGATATTCTGGATATAATCAAATTCCCATTGCACCAGAAGATCAAGAAAAGACTACCTTCACCTGCCCCTTTGGGACATTTGCCTACCGTCACATGCCATTTGGTTTATGTAATGCTCCTAGTACATTTCAGAGGTGTATGATTAGTATTTTTTTCTGATATGGTGGGACAATTTTTGGAGGTATTTATGGATGATTTTTTAGTATTTGGGTCCACTTTTGAAGAATGTTTGCACCACCTATCCTTAGTGTTAGTGCGGTGTAAAGAGAAGAATCTTGTTCGTAATTGGGAGAAATGTCATTTTATGGTGAGAAAGGGAATTGTTCTTGGGCATGTCATATCAGAAAATGGTATTGAGGTTGATAAGGCCAAAATAGATTTGATTTCTAACCTTCCACCTCCTCAATCTGTTAAGGAAATTAGATCATTTTTGGGTTATGCAAGATTCTATCGAAGGTTTATCAAGGCTTGTTAATAAAATCTCAAGGCCCTTATGCAACCTTCTTGCCAAAGATGCCCATTTGTGTTTGATGATGAGTCTCCATGCATTTAAGAGACTAAAACTGAGTTGACTTCCTCACCGATCATTCAACCACCTTATTGGAAAGTGCATTTTGAGATTATGTGTGATGCCTCTAATTATGCAATTGGTGCTATTTTAGGACAACAGGTTGGAAAGGTTCCCCATGTGATTTATTATGCTAGTAAGACTCTAAATGATGCTCAAATGAACTACTCTACAACAGAAAAGGAGTTGTTAGCAATTGTTTTTGCCTTGGATAAATTTAGGTCCTATTTGTTGGGGTTTAAGGTCTTAATTTATTCGAATCACGCTGCACTAAAGTATCTTTTCTCCAAAAAAGATGCTAAAGCTCGTCTTATCCGATGGATTTTATTGTTACAAGACTTTGATTTTGAGATTCGGGATAAGAAAGGAACCGAAAATGATGTAGCTGACCATTTGTCTAGATTAATCGTTGAGCACACTGATGATAATTTACCTATTCTTGAATCTTTCCCTAATGAGCAGTTGTTGCATGTATCCCATAGACCTTGGTATGCTGATATTGCAAACTATCTTTTCACTAATCAAATGCCTTCGCATTGGACTAAACAAGATAAGTCTAAATTTCTGGCTGAGGTTAAGTATTTCTTTTGGGATGATCCATACTTGTTTAAGTATTGTTCTAATCAAATAATTAGGAGATGCATATCTGAGAGTGACCAATAGAATGCTATATCCTTTTGTCATGATCATGCTTGTGAAGGCCACTTTAGTTCAAGAAAGACTGCTGCCAAGATTTTGCAATGTGGATTTTATTGGCCTTCCATTTTTCATGATTCCCATGCATATTGTTCAGCTTGTAAGAGATGCCAAAAGTTGAGGAGTATTGGAAAGAGAAATATGATGCCATTGAACCCTATTTTGATTGTTGAGGTATTTGATATTTGGGGTATTGATTTCATGGGTCCTTTTCCTAATTCTTTTGGTAACTTATACATCCTTGTTGTTGTTGATTATGTTTCTAAGTGGGTTGAGGCCATTGCATGTAGAACTAATGATCACAAGGTTGTAGTCAAGTTTTTGAGAGAGAATCTATTTGCACGGTTTGGTACACCACGTGCCATTATTAGTGATGGAGGAGAGCACTTTTGCAATAGAGTTTTTAAGCAACTAATGAAGAAATATGGGATCACTCATAAGGTTGCAACACCTTATCACCCACAAACAAGTGGTCAAGTAGAGATATCTAATAGGGAAATCAAGAGAATATTGGAGAAAACAGTTAACTCTACTCAGAAAGATTGGTCTTTAAGACTCAATGATGCATTGTGGGCATATCATACAGCATTTAAGACTCCCATTGGAATGTCTCCCTATCAAATTGTGTATGGTAAGGCTTGTCACCTCCCTGTTGAGTTAGAGCATAGAGCTTATTGGGCTCTTAAGTGGTTGAATTTTGATCTTGACAAAGCAGGTGCTAAAAGGAAACTCAAAATCAATGAGTTAAAGGAAATTCGCAATGATGCATACAATTGTGCCAAATCGTATAAGGATCGAATGAAAAGGGTTCATGATAAAAACATCTTGAGAAAATCATTTGAACCTGGTCAGAAAGTTCTTCTTTTTAATTCTCGTTTGCATCTCTTCCCAGGCAACTTATGATCTCGATGGATTGGTCCATTCATAGTTCGTACTATTTATACCCATGGTGCTATTGAGATTGAAAATTCTAAAAATGGTGATATGTTTAAAGTTAATGGCCAACGTTTGAAACCATTTTTAGAACTTGAGCCTCCAGAAGTTGAAGAAGTCCTCTTGGATGATCTTGTTTATCAAGATTGATCCCAGTTGTGTTTATCAGGTTTGCAAATTTTTTTTTCTTTCTTTTTCTCTTGTTTATTTTCTACTTTTAGATTAGACTTTGTGTTCATTTTCTTGTTTAGTTTTATTTTCTTTTGTTCTAGCTGATATTTGACAGAAATTAAAAATTATAACAATCAGCTTGATCAAGGTATGTCTCCTCCTTCTCCTTACCTTACTTGTTTCTTCTTGGTTCTCATGTAGCATATTAATATTTTGATCTCTTTTCATTCAAGACATATATTTGAGAGTATCATTTTTAACATTGAGAACAATGTTTGGTTTAGGTTTGGGGGGGATGTATATAGATTTCTATCCTTTTGTTTTGTTTTGTTTAGTTGTGTTAAAAAAAAAAAAAATCTTTTGCTGAGCTTGAGGTTTGTGTTTTAAGTTCATTATACTACTCTTGCCTAAAAAATTTCAGTGCTTTCATGCTCAATTCATTGCACATGCATATAGCCACTCAAACACAACTTGTTGTTGAAGGATAAAAGTAATTAAAAAATTTTGAAGATAACAATGTGGAGACTGTAACCCTTGTGAGTTTTGAGCCAATCATTATTTTTGGAGGGTTATTTATTTTTTTCTAATCTTAAAGTTCATTTGGAAGTGCATAACATATTTCCCTTGTTGAAGTCTCATTGTTCTTTCTTTTGGCCAAGAAAAAAAAATCTAATTTTATGCCACAGTTGAATCTTTTGAAGTCATTGATGTTGAATGAACTATACTAGTCTTTGAGAGATGAGATTAGGCCATTTTTGTCTACTTCAAGCCATATATGTGTTTTTCTTTTTTGATACATTATCGCTAGTCACCCCGTTGAGCCTTTTAATTAGCCTTTCTTTCTTAAAGCCCTTATCCATAGTGTTTCAAGATGGAATTTGATCATTTTGTTCCAATGTGGTGGTTTGTGCGAGAATTCAAAGAAGAAAGAAAAAAAGAATTGAAAAAAAAAAAGAGAGAAAAAAAAAAAAGGAAAAGTGTCAAAAAGAAGAAAATAAAAAGGGTTCTCATCAAATTTTGAGAAGTGAAATGGAAGGAAGGAGTACTGCTTTGAAGAAGAAGAGTGGAAAAAAATTGTTGAATGGAAATTCCAAAAAGAGTTGACATTCCGATTAATCTTGAAAACACTTCTTATATTTACCTTCGCCCATTTTTATTTCATCCCCTTTACTTTTACCCTACATTACGTCCCAATAAAGTCCTTATTTGATCTTGAAGATTGTGTAGTTCAGATATTGATATGACTAAATAAAAAGTGTGGTATAAATTCTTTTTGGCATCCTTTCATGAGACTACTTGTTCTTTCTTAATTAAACGTTTTTCATGTAATTTATATGTGAGATGTTTGATTTTACTTACATTATTCCGCTCACATATATTGTTGAGAGTGTTACACCCCATTTCAGAGTGATTTCATTTGTTGAGTGATAACACCGGAAAGGTTTGAGTTGAAGCATACTTTCAAATAGAGATTCGAGTCAAGTTTATTCTAAAACTAAGAGTATGTTTGGGTTGGCTACCACTTTTCACTCACATTGAGTTTTGATGGCATGAGAAATTTCTTTAACATTTGTAGTGTTTTTGAACTTGAAATAATCCTCTTTGCAAAAGGCAATTGAAAAAAAAATGGTTTTCTTTGTTTTGTTTTTTTTAGTATTCTTTGTGGGCATATTCCCTGCAAACCCTCACGAGACTACAACTCGTCCACTAGTTTAAGCTAGGGGTTTAAAGGCTTGTTGCATACGCTAAATGCAATCGAAAGTTTCAGCGAAAATGGATTAGTTAGGATATTTTCTTTGTTTTGTTATACTCTTTATCTGTTTTGCTCGAGGACTAGCAAAATGTAGGTTTGGGGGTATTTGATGTGCATGAAATATATACAATAAAGTACACACACACACACACACACACACACACATACACACACACACACACACATATATATATATATATATATTTAGCTTTACTTTTATGTTATTTTGTGATTGATTATATAATATCTTTGTGTTGCAGGTAACAAGGGCTTCACATGCAAAGTGGGGCTAAGCCAATTGAATCAAGCCAACTTACATCTAGCCAGGCATAAATTCAAGAGAAGACCAACCCAATTAAATTTAAGTCCAATTGGAGCAAGGAATCAAAGGAAATTTGCACCAAATCTAAGTCCAATTCGGATTAGGATTCCAGCCTGCACATCAGTTAGTATTTTCGACATAACTTTTGGCTCAAATGTCCAATCGAGATGATTCAAGTTGGGCTGGAAATTTAACTTAAAGGGCTACAACTTTGTAGTTTACCAAGAGCCCTAATTCTGAGAGTAAATGGGCCAAAATAGTCGGTTAAATGAAGCCTAAAAATCTGGGATTTTCTCCAAACGGAAATTCAACTTGTAATAGGATTCCTTGACCTGTTTAAAGGCTCTTTAGGGAAAAATTCAGGGTGCTGAGGCTAGTGGTAGGGTTGAGGGCTGAACATAGAGTGTGCGGCTAGTTAGTTTTATTTTATTTGTCTAGTTTAATGTTTAGTATTTTATTTTTGTGTTTTCTTTCAATTATCATGAGTAGCTAAATTTATAATTAGGGTTGAGGATGAAACCTTGTTAAGGATTATCAGTAATATTTATGTGATTTGATTTTTTCCATAATAGTTGTTCTTTAATGATTTAAATTGTTCTTGCTTCATATCAATTGACTAAAATGGGATTCTAGATATGAGTTCAATCATGTTTTTCTCATGATTTAGGATTTGTCTTAATTAATTGAATGCTTGGTTTATTAATTCTTGATTATAAAATTGGATATCACTTGCGATTTGTTTGTCAATGGATACAATTTATGATTTGATTTTTAGAATTGGATATATCTTGTGATTTGTTTGTCTACGGATACAATTGATGATTTGATTTTATACCTAGGAAGCGAAGAAGAACATGCTTTAAATTTTTAAATATAAGTTTTAATTATGATATTTTCCATGATAGGAAGATTGATTTCTAGATTATCATGCAGTGGTTGGGAAAAATTAATGATCATAATGACTTACAAGGCGGATTCCAAAACCTTAATTCCTTTCTCTTGATTGTTTACATCTTTTTATTGCTTTATATCTTTTGCTTAGTTTAACTATTTGCTTAATTCTATTATTTGCTTAGTTTATTTAATCTTAAAAAAAAAAACCAATTTTTATTAAATTAGATTAGGATTAATTTGGATAAGATTTTATTTAATTTTTCTACGTTCATTTAAGTCTCTGTGGGTTCGACCTCGTTATTGTCAAACTATACTTCAGTACGGGTCGTACACTTGCGAGTATTTTAAAATTTCACAACAATAGTGCTTCTGCTTCCACCCACTTCATGAAATAGTCAATAGCGACGAGTAAGAATTTTACTTGCTTCTTTCCTTGTGACAGAGGCCCCATAATGTCAATTCCCCATTGCATAAAGGGCGCGTGAGGATATGGCCGTCATCTTCTCTCCTAGGACTCGTTGGACGTTTCATAAGGGCAGCTGTCCCATTTCTTGACGAAATCCATTGCGTCTTGTTTCTTCGTGGGCCAAAAGTAGCCTACCCTCACAATCTTTCTTATGAGGGACATTACTCCCATGTGATCACCGCAAATGCCCCTGTGAACCTCCTTCATAACATATTTGACCTCTTCTTCTTCTATACACCTCAAGTAAGGCTGTGAAAAGCCCCTTTTGTAAAGATCGTCATTCAGCATTGTGAACCGAGCAGCCCATTTCTGGATCTTCCTGGCCTCGTCAGGATTTGATGGCAATCGTCCATCCTTAAGATATGATAGAATTGGTCTCGTCCATCCCGCGTTGGTGTGCACCGGGAAGGTCTGAAATTCTTCGATGCTAGGAGAGTTCTGTTCTTCCAACTTCCAATCAGTCACCTTTGCTTGATTATCCATTGATGCAATCCAGGCTACTTCGTTAGCTTCTACATTTTGATCTCGTGGGACTTGAGCAAATTCTACTCGATCAAAGTCGCTTACCAATTGGTTCGTCAACTTGAGGTATCTCTGCATCCTTGTCTCCTTTGCTTCGAAATCTCCCTTGACTTGTCCTATGACCAAGTGTGAATCACTCCCTTAGCAAAGCCCTTTTTGCTCCAAGCGCCTAGGCTATTCTTAGCCCTATCAGTATGGCCTTGTACTCTGCTTAGTTGTTGGTTACTAGAAATTTAAGTTAAACACCATATTTCAAAACGTCCCCCTTAGGGGAAGTAATAACAACACCCGCTCCGCCTTTCTTTTGTGTGGATGACCCATCCGTATGGATCGTCCAAATTTCCTCTAAGTTTTCTTCATGCTCGGGGGAGGTGAATTCTATGATGAAATCTGCTAGCACTTGGGCTTTTATGGCTATTCGAGGTCGATATTCTATATTGAACTGACTAAGCTCGATAGCCCACTGAACCATTCGTCCAACAGCTTTGGGTTTATTCATTACTTTCTCAATGGGTTGGTCCATCATTACTATGATCGGGTTGGCCTGAAAGTGTGGACAAAGCTTTTTGGAGACCACTATTAGGGCAAAGGTGATCTTCTCTATTCGCGGGTATCAGGCTTCAGCTCCTTGGAAGGCTTGGCTGACATAATACATAGGACGCTGTATCTTATTTTCTTCCTTAATCAAGGTTGCACTCACCACGGTTGTAGACACGGCTAAACACAGGAACAAGTCTTCTCCTTCCTTGGACGGACTCAAGAGTGAGGGATTGCTTAGGTAACGCTTTAGCTCCTGAAATGCTGCTTCACACTCATTCGTCCAGACGAAAGCCTGTTTCAAGGTCTTGAAGAAAGGAAGGCATTTGTTTGTTGCTTTAGAGACAAACCTGTTAAGGGCTGCTACCCTTCCTATTAGAGATTGCACTTCTTTGATTGTCTTCGGGGACGACATCTCTAGTATGGCTTTCACCTTTTCTGGATTTGTTTTTATTCCTCTTTGTGATACCATGAAGCCGAGGAATTTTCCAAATGAGACTCCAAAGGCACATATGGTAGGGTTTAGTTTCATACTATATTGCCTAAGTGTGTTAAACGTCTCCTTGAAATCGTCTAGATGATTCTCCTCTTCTTTACGCTTGACCAGCATGTCGTCCACATATACTTTTACATTCCTCCCAATCTGCTTGCTGAACATCTAGTTTACCAATCTATGGTACATGGCTCCCGTGTTTTTCAAACCAAAAGCCATGACCCTGTAGTAGTAAAGACCCTGACTGGTGATAAAAGCGGTCTTCTCTTGATCCTCCTTTGCTAGTTGTATTTGGTTGTACCCAAAGAAGGCGTCCATAAAGGTGAGAATTTTGTGCCCGGCCGTTGAGTCCACAAGCTGGTCAATCTTGGGCAATGGGAAGCTGTCCTTCGGGCAGGCACTATTCAAATCTGTGAAGTCGATGCACATCCTCCATTTCTCGTTTGCCTTTTTTACCATGACGACGTAGGTCAGCCATTTGAGATAGTATACTTCTCTGATGAAGTTGGCAGCAAGTAGCTTATTCACCTCGTCCATGACGATTTTGTTTCTTTCAGGAGCGAAAACTCTTCTTCTTTGCTAGACGGGCTTTTTTTCAGGATCCACATTTATGCGGTGTTGAATGATGTCTGCTAGTATGCCAGGCATACTTCATGACTCCAGGCGAATACGTCTAGGTTACTCCTCATAAAGCTAATGATTTCTTCCTTTATCTGGGGGTTCATATTTGTCCCTACTTGGGTCTTCTTTGTTGGATCTCCTTCAACCAATTCAATCGTCTCTAGTATTTCAGAAATTTTCAGTGTCTTTTCTTTAATCATCCACATATAGTTTATTTTGATGCTAGGACGACTGGTAACATTCTCGTGCTAGTACCTGATCTCCTTTTGTCCCCCCGATTCCCTGTTCCATTGGGAACTTCACCTTCAGGCAATACGTGGAAGTGGCTACTCTCCAACGATTAAGTGTAGGCCTTCCTATAATCACATTGTAGGATGAAGGTGAGTCTACTACCAAGAAGTTGTGTTTATTGGTTACCTGAAGGGGGTACAAGCCAGTTGTGATCGTTAGTGTTACTATTCCCCAAGGGTACACCTTGTCTCTACTAAAATTGACGAGAGGAGATTCAAATGGACGAAGTCTCTTCGGGTCTACTTTTAACTGCTGGAAGGTAGAGAGGTAAATGATATCTGTCGAGCTCCCGTTGTCTACTAAGACCCTTCTGGTATTGAATCCTTCAATCATGAGCATAATGACCAACGGGTCATCATGGAGTTGTTTCACCTCTTTTGCATTTTCCTCTAAGAATAACATGTCTTAGTCCATCCGCCTTTGCTTTAGGGGTGGCATGCTATGAACACTGTTTACTTGCCTCTGGTATGACTTCTTGAGGGACTTGAAAGATACCCCTGTAGATGATCCTCCTGTGATGGTCTTTATCTCCCTTATGGCGCTTTGTGGATGAGGGGGCATATGCTCTTTGTCCCTCTGAGTGACTTCATGTTGACCCTTGTTATCATCCCGAGATCTACTAGAATCTCCTTTCTTCACGAACCTCTGCAACTTTCCTTTTCGTATAAGCTCTTCTATCTGCTCCTTCAAGTCCCTGCAGTCCTCTGTGTAATGCCCGTGATCTTTGTGGAAACGGTAGTACTTTCTCTTGTCACGCACATTAGGTGACGAGTGTAATGGTCTAGACCATTTGAGGTAGTGCTCGTCTTTAATCTGCACTAAAATATGGTCAACAGGCATGACTAAAGGAGTGAACTTTACCAGGCAAGGGTTTTTGTCGTCTCTTCACCTGTTTCCTTCAACATTCTGGCGATCTGCTCGATCCCTTTTTCGTCCTCTTTAGTCATCTTCCTTCTCTTTCTTCTTCTCTTAGGGCTTCTCTACCCCTTCTATTGCTACCAAGGCGTCCTCAGCGTTCATATACTTCTATGCCTTCATGAGCATTTCTGCCATCATCTAAAGGGGATTTTTTGCCAAGGAGACCACAAACTCCTTGGACTTCAATCCAGCCTTGAAGGTAGTCAGCTGTACTTTATCATCCACTTCATCCACCTCCAAAGTTTCTCGAGTGAAACGCATTACATACGATCTCAAGGTTTCCTTCTCTCCTTGTTTGATAAAGAGCAAACAGTTTGCTAGCCTTTTTGGGCGCTGTCCGCCGATGAAGTGACAGAGGAAGGAATTGCCTAGCTACTCGAAGTTATTGATGGACGAGGTTGGTAGCATAGTGAACCACTCCTTGTCTGCTCCTTTTAGGGTAGTAGGGAAGGAATGACATAGTATTTCGTTAGGGGTTGCTGGAGACCCAAGGTCGTCTTGAAAGTGTTGAGATGATCTAAGGGATCCTTTAGTCTATCAAATGGCTCAAGCTGTGGTAAACAAAACTTTGAAGGTACCGGGCATTCTAGGACCGCCATGGTGAAAGGTGAATCTGTCTTCCTGACCATTCTATCCAGACTCTGATCTGTTTTCTCCTTGACTGCATTCTTTAGCTCGTCCATCTCCTTTCGCATTTCTTTGAGAAGATCAGAGCTCACCCCTTTTGGAGTGCCTAGTCTTTTTCTTTTGTTGTCTCCGTCATCTTCCCAGTGGGTCTCCGAGAAATTTTCTTCTTGTTGTAGTCGCAGCCTCATTTCTTAGGTCTGTCTTGTAAGCTCCTTCACAGTGGTTGCGAGCATCTGAATTTGCAGAGCTAATGCTGTAGGATCTTGATTAACGTTGGACTCCATCTAGACTTGTAAGGTTAGTGGACGTTCCCTAACCTAAGTGCAAAGAAAATCATTCCCATAAACGATGCCAAACTGATGACGTTGAAGTCGTCAGTTAGAATGATCGCCAGAGGGAAGCTGTCCACAGCCAACAAGATCCTGAGAGAGTAAATGGGAAAAAAGAAGAAGAATGGGTCACCGGTGTGGTACTTGCCACAAAACCTCCGATGATAAAGTCAGAATGGATAGAAGAGAGAAAATTCAATACTAGAATATGATAGCTAGAGTGTAAGTACCTCTTCAGGTCTTAGGATGCTGGTATATATATATGCGCTTGTTCCTTCCTTCTAGCCGTTGGTGGTGCTTTAATGGTGGCTTCAATGTGGTATCTGTAACGCTCTCATGGGGTGTTAATGATAGGATGTCTCTTTAATGGCATGGAAGGTCATTATTGTCATATAATGCTTCGTCATTGATTGTGGGTGAATGGCCTCCTCTTCGTCTAGCAAGTATCATGATATGGACGAAGATGGATGTTACCTTCATCCACTGTCCTCTCTATGGACGAGTATATAATCAACTATCACATTTCACTGGGGAGGTTCATCTTGATTGGTGGAATTCAAGTTGGGCATCAAAGGCAAGATTGTGAGATACCTTGGTTTTGGTCACCAAAATTAGTTTAATTGATACTTCATATTTGGGGGGAGTGATCCTCCCATTGAACTGACCGTACCCCAAACTGACATAGATGAATGAAAGAGTATACTAAAGCAAAATGACGAAGAAACTCAGCAAAATGACCTCGTAACTTCGGGAGAAGGGACTCTCTCTCTCTCTCTCTCTCTCTCTCTCTCTCTCTCTCTCTCTCTCTCTCTCTCTCTCTCTCTCTCTCAACGTCAATGTGATTTAGAGGATGTCTTGGGTGGTAGATGCTATTAAGATTTTGCATATTTAGAGAATGTTGGGTGGTTTCAATGTGTAGAATCTCACTGTAGATCCAAGCCAAAATCCACAGAATTTCTAGAGTCAAAATCGGCACCATTTTATGGTGGGACAAAATGGGCTTCTGCCCTTTTCGGGCAAATTAATTAGTTTTATACCCCCTTTCCCAAACTAAGTAGGAAAATACCCCTCTTTTAAAACTCGATTTATGATAAATCGAGTTGGGAAAAAAAAAAAAAAAAACTAAAGCCCATAGTGGCGTTTTAATGAGCCTATAGTAACGTTTTTTAACTCGACTTAAATGAAATCGAGTTATAGGCAATTTTTTTACCTATAACTCGATTTCATTGAGGTCGAGTTAAAAAACGTCACTATAAGTCTTAAAAAACGTCACTATAGACTCCTTAAAATGTCACTAAAGGGCCTAACTCGATTTATCATAAATCGAATTTTAAAAGATGGACATTTCCCTACTTAGTTTGGGAAATGAGGTATAAAGTTAATTAATTTTCCCGAAAAGGGCAAAAGCCCATTTTGTCCTTTGATGGTGGGTAGAATTTGGCAAAACCATCAACTTAGATCGATGTAGGTTTATCAAATAAATTCATTAGGGTGCTGACTCATAAGTTACTTTAAAATGCAAACCACAATATTGATCTTAGAATACATACTACTTTATAAGTTCGTATTTAAGGATGAACATTGTAATTACCCATAAGTGCAAAAATATATGTCAACATTTTTAATTAGTTGAGATAATAGGACGAATACACTTAATTTTTATGTGACATAATCGATTGTAAGGTTTGTACAAAAAGGAACCAAGAAGAAAAAAGTTTGGCTTACGCATAGAAAATCAGTCATATTTGCGCAGGTAGTTGCCAATTAAATAGTCAGGAATTCAATATACAATGATCACGTCTGCTAAAAGTATAAAACTGTGTCAATAAATGATAAAACAATGAGCAATGAAGTTGACTCTTAGGGCCAAAACTCAAAAACGAAAAAGTAAAGCTTTCTAAGCCTGTGTTTGATTCTATGTAAAATGTTTTCCAAGTGTAAAATATTTTCAAGTGAAAATATTTTTTGGAAAAGAAAATATATTCAGGTGTTTGGTGGCATTTTAAAAAATACTTTGAAAAATATTTTTTAGTGTTTGGTTGTGTTCTTGAAAATACTATAGAAAACACATTTTCTACTTGATGCTCACATTTTTTTCAGCTTCCAAACAAATATATAATATCATTTCTCAATAGATAAACACAAAAGAAACAAAACCAAACAAAAAAAAAATCATCAAATCCGATCAAATTGAGAGAAGAAGGAAGAGACAGAGGCGACCAGGTTCAATCTAGAGGCGGCAAAGGCAAGATCGCGCGATGGAGGCAACTGGGTCATAGTGGGTCACTCGTCTTGTGGTGGTTTGTTCGACATGAGTAGAGAGAAAAAGGGTAGATCGGTGACAGGGGTGGTAAAAGGAGGATGAGGAAGGAAGAGGGAAACAGGGCAGATCGACGGTGGAGTCAAGCTTTACTTGATCGACGGTGAGAGGCACGGCCCAGATTCATCTCAAGTTTAGGTGACCGGCTTCTCTGTCTTTGACGGTGGGCGGCTCTCTCTCACCCTCTCACTCTCTCACCCTCTTGGTTCTTTTTTTTTTTTTTTTTTTGGAAAATGGTTTAAAGGTATTTTACACTTCAGGCCTTCATATTTTTCAGTCAACAAAAATGATTTTCTGTTTGACTTAGTTTTCCGGCCAAACCAAACACCCCTGATGGTGGAAAATATTTTCCGAATTCTTTTTACACCCGAAACATATGCAGCCTAACGTGACACATTTGTGGACACTAAGTGTGTGTTTGCAAAGCGGCTAATGTATGTTTTCAGCATTTGATACAGTGTTTTCAGCAATAAGTTTTCAATTTTTAGCAAATAGCAGTATCCAAACACATCCTAAGAAAAGGTAAACTTCTATTATATTAAAAAGGTGAAACTTTTAGTGAAAAATTCCTATAGGCTTTTTACAATTACTAGGTAATTATGAATATAGTTGTTACACATCCATAGCGTCAATTTTTAGTTTTCACCCATTTTAACTGAGGTTCAAGCATTACCATAAAAATCTTTTAAGCAGTCAGCAACTTGATCTCATTTAGTAGGATTTTGCACCTACTCATCTTTTTTCTTTTTTTTTTTTCTTTTAATGAAAAGCGATGGTAGTTTTTATTAATAACAAAAAGAAATTTATACATTACTTGCAACAAAAGGACTCGGAAAGGATAGGCACAAACCCACATTTCTTCATTCTTTGCTATGTAAACAAGTATTTTGCAGGCCCATTCATATCAACTTCTACATAATGGAAATTCAACTGGTCCCAACCCAATACAAAAAAGCCTTTTACGTCTTCAATTAACATTCCCAACTCAGACCAAATTAAGATTTTTTAGTGAAATGCACCAAAAATGAGGCGCGTCACCTTCAACAACAACACACTTCCAATCTGCTATACCACCATACTTCTCTCCAAACCATTCTTCTGCTTTTCTCATCTCTGTACGCCACAAAAATGAATGTGGTGACAGGTCTTAAAAAAGGTATCCCAGATCAACTCTTTTGTACCACAAACACAACCAATAGATTGATACACCCCAAAAAAATAAAAATAAAAAGCTAAGAACCACCTTACCTAGGTATCTTTGCTTATTCATTTTGATACTCTGAAGCACTTTGATACTCAGCATGCTCCTCGAAGTACTCAATTAATCGTTTTAAGAATCCATCACTACTTACTGTCTCAGTGTCACAGACAAGGCAGCATTGTCTTCTAGCCCGTGTCACAGCCACATTCATTCGCCTGTGGTCACTCAGAAATCCCACCTGAAATATTTTGGAAAAAAAATAGTTCAATTTCTTTCCATTCTACAATCTTGATAGTAAATGGAATTTCTACCATATAAACTAAAATTATTTTACTCCAACTGCAATGTCATCGCCATTTTGGTCTCTCAAGTTTCAAAAAAGAACATTCGAATTGCTGTCAATGTGGCCCTTCCATCAAGTGTTGTTAATTGTTAACCATTAATTACCCCTAAATGACATCATTTTGTTCAAATTTTTTCCCAACTTTCAAACTAAAAGACATTGCTTAGGGATAGTTAACAGTCACCAATCACTTGAACCATACAGAAGAGCCATTTCTTTTCTTTTCTTTTCTCTTCTCTTCTTTTTATAAGTAAGAAATTTTATTAAAAGTAAGACAAATTACATCCAAGTACACAGGTTTTGTACTCAAAAGGAAATAAAAATCAACTAAAATTACAATAATCTAAGAACTAGAGTAAATTAGAGAGAGAATGAAATAGACATCCAATCATACAAGGAAGAAGATCATTTTAAGATCTGTCATGGTTCGTTCAGTTCCTTCAAACATCCAGCTATTGTGTTCTGTCCATATGGTCCCCATTAAGCACAGGGGGATCACATTCCAAACATCACCTTTCTGATGTCAAGCAAACATCACCTTTCTGATGTCAAGCAAACCTCTTCTTCCAAGAAGCCAACATATGAATTACCCTCCCAGGCATGACACAACAGCCCAAAAATACATGATACTAGAGGCCACAACTCTCAATCAATAATGTAGTGTAGAAGTAAATAATCAACTGATTCTCCATCCTTCTTGCACATACAACATTTCATAACAATTATATTTCATCTTCATAAGCTATCTATTGTCAAAAATTTCCCGAAGGTCACTGTCCAAGTAAAATGCTACATTGCTACTTTTATAGGGGCTTTAACCCTCCAAATACCTTTTCACGGAAAAGGCTTCACAACTTCAGCACATGGTACTCTATAGAAAGGTTTTACCTCAAATAAATCTATATCTTCAACATCTTTTTTAACCTTTGTGGAGTAAATGAGATTTTAGGAAGTTGGTTAGGGCATCCATCTCCCAATCCTGGATAGCTCTTATTAAAGTGGCATCCCAGCGAAGGTGACTTTTTTTTTAAAAATAACATAATTTTATTGAAAAAATATAGCCCAAGTAGACAGAGAGTGTATACTATGGGAGCATCACAATCAAACTCTCAAAGTACAATAATCTAAGAGAAAAGTAAAAAAAAAAAAAAAAATACAAAGATGACATCCAACCAAAAAATAAATAAATAAAACAAAAAACACAGAAAAAAAAAAACCAAAAAAAAAAAAAAACTTCAGTTCAGGAAAAGTCTGTTCGTGTCCCTCAAGACTTCCAACAGGCAATGAGGAACCACTTTCCAAATTTTTATATTTCAATGGCTACCAAACTAACCTTGTCAAGAAGATAACTCTAGCATAACCCATTGAACACCAAACAAGCCAAATACCAGAGTCCACAAATTTGTAGCCAAGTAGATGGTCAGTCCACAATTTCCCCACTTAGATTAGTCGCACATCGCAGAGCATACTGTACAACCCTCACTGTAAATCAAACTCTTATGAGCAACTGACCCACCCACCAGAACTAGTTACCAAATAATCCAGGGGCTTTTCACCCTTAACGGGTTAACCAGTTTATCCTCATGCCCAGGGGCCACATATAACACCAATCTATCACAATAATGCATCTCTTCCACAAACTATCAATAATCAGAATTTTCCCCCAAGCAGCAATCCATGAAAAGAAAGCAAACTCAAGGTGGTATCTACATTACAGCACATAATTTGCCACAAAGGCCTCCACATTTTGAGCAATTCTATATAAATCTGGGAAATTATCCTTAAGAATCCCATCCCCACAACACCAGTCATGACACACAAAAATTAGTACCACCACCAACCTCAAAGTTGATGAAGTTAGAAAACTTACTCCAGCCCATTCTGATATGCTTCCTAAGACAAATGCTTTAAGGACCATTACTCGCCATCAGACAACAGCCACTCCACTCACAACCATATTTTTTTGGCACCACATTCCTCCAACGAGCATCTTTCTCCGTGACAAACAGCCAAAGTCATTTTCCCGATAAAGCTTGGTTGAAAGACACCAAAATCCTCATGCCCAATCCTCCAATACGGTTCACAAATCTTCTTCCAATTGACAAGATGGAATTTACATGCATCTCCTAAACAACCCCATTAAAAATCTATTTGCAACTTTTCAATCCGCATAGCCCAGTCGTATCTGTGTCGTATTCATGTCGTAGGTAGACTTGAAAGCATGCTCTTCCACCCGTTAATCGCATTTCCTTCTCCAATATGGTTTCCAAATTAGCATAGTTTTAAATCTATAACCCAAATACAGATATTTCAGTATGGAAGAGCCATATTGATAACCATTTGACAATTTAAAGGGTTAATTGCAAGTTTTAAAACTTAAGGAACCAAAATAATAGCGGCACTAAAATGAAACCTATTTCTCCCATAAAAATAGTTGAAGAGTGAGGTTATAGGTTTAAAACCCACTACATGCATAACATACCAATTAAAAGAAGTATTTTAGTCTAAATATTTTAAAGAAATGAATATATAATAGTAATGGAGGTGTTTTAAGTACCTCTTTCTTTGAGTTCGATCGAACCATCGAAATAATAATAGCTTCCTTTTCTCGTCCTTGGAAGCCATCAACTGTTGAGATTTCCACTTCCCTCAATTTGTCTTCATTGCTTCTCAACATCTTCAGTAACACAACCTGCATTACTAAATACATTATTAATGAGTAAAAGATTTGATGATTGGAATTTAGTCTGAAAGACATGGAGTTCTCTGAAAGGGGAAAAAAAAAAATTTCTCTTCTCCAAAATGCTGTTATGATATATCATATATGGGTTCTATTCTTTCGATTCAGAACTGTGTTAGACATGTGCAGCTATTGTTTTTTTTCTTTTATCATGACATGAACACGTTCATGTACAAAGTTGCAAATTTGAGATATGGGTTTTATTTTCGATGTGAGAATTCATGGAAATTCTACAATTATGATTTTGATAGCTTTTCATGTTCCATTGGTTCATTGGGTTATCCAAAGAGGCCTTTTTAGTGATTAGATTTGGTTTCTGAAATTTATTATTATAGGACTGACTAGAAATTGGAACCATAGAGATCTTAAGCTTCAAATCTATTTGAAGTACCACACCCACATCTATTTGAAAGAATGAAATATTTAACTCAAGGTGCTCCATTTTATATGTAATCTGAAAGTCCGTAGGGCTATATAGAAACTAGAAAGAACCTTTTGTTTAGAATTTTTCCATTGACACTGGCCATATATCCAGAGTTCTTAGCATTCTAATAAGAGGAAACATTTTTTTTGTTGATGACTAAGTTCAAGCCTACACAAAATATTGTCTAGTCCTCATGATGACACTCTGCCAGTTCAATTGTTTAGTGACTTATCATTGATTTCACATGCTTCTGTTGCTGGGAAGATTGGATTTGTTAGATTGTGCCTCAAAATTTCAATCAATATTCTTAAAGATATTGATGCAGAAGCATAACCATAAACTATCTCAATATTTTATTTTGATTTTTATTGGATAATTTTAAATTTTAATGTTTTTATTTATTTAGTTTGAGTTATGATAGGGATTGAATTGCAAATCCTTAGATAAGGATTAGTTTAGTATTTGGATTAGTTTAGATTAGTATTTGAGTATCCTTTTGATAAGTAATAAGTTTATAGATATCAAAAAGGGAGATTAGTATTTGAGTATCTTAATCTCTTGAGATTCCTAGAAGCTCTATATAAAGCTCCAGATGATTTATTTTGTAATCAGACTATTAGACACTTACTAATATTATTTACTGATTATTCACGCAAAGTTTGCATTGTGTTTGGTGGTAAATCCAAACAATCTTAGGTGGTGAAGCCTAACGTTTACTGTGGGATTAAACTAGGTGGGAAGCCTAGGCTGTCCTGCATCAGATAAGATATGTGGCCTCTCAACTGCTATAAGAGCATTAAATTGAACCCATCCTCTTTCCCTGTATCACTGCATGCATGCTTACATTGCTTTATAAATGAAATATTACTTTTGTTGAGAGAATGGAAAAAAATTTATGTGCTTCTTTTGAATATGTCATGCACATTTTTGCCTTTGACATTTCTGAGCTCTTTGGAAGAAATTTCATGTTTTTAGTAAAAACCATCTCTAACAGAGAAGCTTGATCACATTCCAAATCACCCCATTCCTATGCCTACTAAACTTACCTGGCCAGCTGGTTAGATGCTCTAAGACCCCACTGAGCATAACCAAACAAACCCCAAACAGTGTAAACACCATGCTCCACATCTCTATGGCTACAGGCCAGTGTATAAGTAGGTGATTACAGGTCTCCCCAGCCCTCTTACAAATACAACACCAATAAATAATAACAAGATGACGTTTCCGTAAATTATCATTAGTTAGGAAAGCATATTGGTTAGTTTGTGGGCACCGTTGCAAAAGAGTTCTTCAGAGTTAACATGCTAAATTTCTTTGCTACATTATGGGTGGTCTTCGTAGTTTTTTTATTGAATCCAAACTTTTTCAACTGGTGGTAGAGGAAGGGGGACGGTATTTTTCTTTAAGGATTTTTGAGCGGAGTAGGTACTTCATTAAGTCGGTCTTCATGGGTAAGAAAGTGGCACAATGGCTGATGAAGAGTATAGAACAGATAGTTGTTGGGATCAGCCCGAAGTATTTTTATTCATTCAGGGAAGGTGATTTAGCCTACACCCTCCAACGGAGCTCCAATTCTTTTGGCTTGTTCCTACTGTTGACTGAACTTAAAGTTGGCGGGTCTAGGAGGTCCATTATTATTCTAGTAGGAGAGCAAAGAATGGATGGAGGGTTTTTGGGTTAGAGTTAAGGAAGATGTTGGAACCTGAGAACTATGTGAATGGTGGGATTGGGCAGTTGAAATTTGTGGCTCAGCTTCATAAGGTTAACTCAAGGATTCAACCTTTTAAATCCTCCACCAATACAGTGCATGGGCACAAGGTGCAGGTCAGGGGCAAAAACCAGTTAGAGAAGCAAAACCCAGTATTTAAACAAAAAATGTTGAGCGAAGCGCCGGTGAGACAAATCCAGTAGGAAATAAAAGGAGATCTCCGTTGAATTTCAAACCAAATTGGATTGAACATGTTTATGGAAAAAATCGTGAACTGGGGAATTCTGACTAGGCAGGAAAAAGCATGACTGCAGAAGTGAATGGGGAAGGAAAAAGGAGGGTGGCGTGGAATAAAGGTAGACTAAGGAGTTCCTTATGGGTATCAAGGGATCAGAGGGAGCACATGACTAGCGGTTCACGAGTTCACAATTTTCCTATGGTGGGCTCAAACCAGGATGGAACTCAAATGGGCCTTCCAGTGTTCTCTTATCCAAAGCCTACCGGCCCAAGTTGGATGGAAGTGCGTGAAAACCCAACTTAGGGGGACCCAAGACCTTTTAGTCAAGTAGCCCACGCATCAGTGATGTCCAAAGCACCTCACAAAGCTTTGGTTGCTCAGGACATCACAAGTGCTGAAGCTGATCTCGATGAGGAGCCACCGGCGCCATCGGAGAAGGCCAGCACAGCGCGACAACAAGCCCCGGTGACGGCGGCGAGCTAGGTGACCCAAACCGAGATGGAAGGTGGTCCTTTTTCCGATGGGTTTCACGCCGGGGCTTCATCGGCAACACTGGATAGGGCCTTTACAGCTCTATTCCACTCCACGAGGACAGATTTGATGTCTGTTCCTCCGATTGAGCTTTTGGGTTGCCCTGCAAAGACTTCAGCGGAGGCCGAGAGTCTTATTTCTGGTGGGCTTTGCGCCGATGAGCCTCCGTTCACATTAGGTAAGGCAGAAACAGAGGGAGACAGGGTTTTAAAAGGTCTCGAGCTATCCAATTACGTTCTGAGTCCACCAAGAGTTGGGATTGAGGAAAGGGGTGTTCTGAGTGGAGATGAAGGTGATCGGGTTGAGGGTGCAAGTGATATTTAGGGGATAGACACCTCCCATGAGGCTAACCAGTCAGTGTTGGCATTGACTGAGGTCGAAACAACTTATGCAGTTGAGGTCCTGGGTGATGTGGAGAGTTCTTCCCCCTTGATGTCTATTAATCCTCTAGGGGTGGTTGTGACAGCTGAATTGAATAGTAATACTGGGGTGAGGAGGTTTGATAACACTTTGAAAGTGTCTAATTGGGTGAAACATAGACTCCTCGATTTCAGGAAGATGATGGGGCTTTCTTTGGGTCAACATGAGAAGAGGTGTATTATGCTATTACAAAGACTTGAGATGGAGATTGAGACAGCCAAGCTGGTGCACAGGAAAGATGCTACCCACCAAAAGCTATCTCCAAGGATAAAGGGAAGAGGGAGTTGAGGAATTTGATTTCCTCGGTTAATTATGATGGGAGATAGTTGTCTTTTCTTTGACTGCTTGACTGAGGTTGTAGTAGGGAGTTTACAGTTTCAATGAATTTAAGAATGGTATCATGGAATGTTCAATGTTTGAATGATTCGCGGAAACATTTGGTAGTTAGAAATTTATTATAGGAATGGAATTACGATGTAGTTTGCCTTCAAGAAACTAAGCTTGCAGGCATGGATAGATAGTTGATTTGCAACTTGTGGAGTTGTCCCTATGTAGACTGGGTAGCCTTGGATGCGGATCAGACAGCTGGTGGGGTTTTGATGATGTGGGATAGGAGGGTTTTAGAAAAATTGGAGGTAATTGTGTGTCAATTTTCCGTATCAATTCGGTGGCAGGGTTCAGGGGATGGTTTTATTTGGGCATGTTTTGGGGTTTATGGCCCGAATGATAATAACTTGAGGGGGCAGATGTGGGATGAGCTAATTGGAATTCAGCAACTTTGGGAAGTTCCATGGTGTTACATAGGGGATTTCAACATTGTTCGGTTCCCAAGTGAACGGTTGGGAGGATCACGACTTACCCAGCTATGGAGTATTTTTCTGAGTTCATTGAGAAGCTTAGCTTGATAGATTTGCCATTGGAAGGAGGGAGTTATACATGGTCGAGTGGTTCGGATCAGCCTTCGATGTCTAGGATAGATAGGGCTCTGGTTTCTCATGATTGGGAGGATCACTATCCGGATGTGACCCAACGGGTTTTACCTCGTCCTATTTCAGACCACTTCTCCATATAAGTGGAGGCAGGAGGGATTTTTAGGGGAAAAAGTCCTTTTAGGTTCGAGAACATGTGGCTAAAGTTGGATGGGTTCAAAGATAGGGTTCATTCTTGGTGGAATCTATATTCTTTCTTAGGTACCCCCAGTTTTGTACTTGCTAAGAAGCTGAAGGCATTGAAGGAAGATATTATTCAGTAATACCGGAGTGAGTTTGGAAATGTAAAGCGTCAGAAAAGAGAATTACTAGAGACTTTGAAATTATTGGATGTTAAGGAAGGGGAGCACGGCCTTTCTGAAGTGGAGTTAGGTGAGAGGGCTGTGTTGAGATCTCAAATACAGAACCTCCTCTCATTGGAAGAAGTCTCATGGAGACAAAAATTGAGGATGCTTTGCATTAAGGAAGGAGACAATAATACCAAATTTTTCCACAAGATGGCCAATTCTCAGAGAAGGCATAACCATATTAGTATGTTGGAGGTGAATGGGGTCATTTATGAGGACGAATCCGAGATGGTAGACCAAGCTGTACAGTTTTATAAAAAATTGTACAAGGAGACAGAGGAGTGGAGGCCGCTTGTGGAAGGTTTGGAGTTTGATCAGTTAGAGGGTTTGGAGAGGGACTGGCTTGAACAGAGGTTTAAACAGGAAGAGGTTCTTCGAGTTGTCAAAGAGATGGAATGAGATAAAGCACCAGGTCCTGATGGTTTCTCTTTGGCTTTTTATCACCATTGTTGGGGAGTTGTGGAAAGAGATGTCTTAGCCGTGTTTGAAGAGTTTTATCAACATAGAAAGTTTGAAAAATCTCTTAATGCAACCTTTGTAGCCTTAATCCCTAAGAAGAATGGTGCTTCCAATATTCGAGGTTTTAGACCTATTAGTTTGGTGGGGAGTGTTTACAAGATTTTGGCTAAGGTTTTGGATCAGTTGATATCTGAGTCTCAATGAGTTTTGTAGGTGGTAGACAGATACTCGATTCAATTCTCATTGCTAATGAGTGCGTTGATAGTAGGGTGAAGAGTAAGATTCCGGGGGTTATTTGTAAATTAGATATTGAGAAAGCCTATGATCATGTGAACTGGGAGGCTCTTCTTGATTTGTTGAAGAGAATGGGATTTGGGGTGAGGTGGTGTAGGTGGATCCGCACATGCATATCTACAACCCCAATTCTTTGTCTTGTTTAATGGGTCTCTAGCTAATTTTTTTGGAAGCTTGAGGGGATTGAGACAAGGGGACCCGCTATCCCCCATGTTATTTCTGGTTATGATGGAGGTCTTCAGTAAGATGATGAAAAGAGCTGAAGGGGCTGGTTTGTTTCAAGGCTTTAGGGCCGATGGAAGTCGGGGTGGAGGAGTATGTGTCTCGCATCTTTTGTTCGCGGATGATACAATTCTGTTTTGTGATGCTAATGAGGAGTAGATTCTTTATGTTCGGATGCTTCTTCTTTGTTTCCAGGCAGTGACAAGTTTAAAGGTTAATGTGCTAAAGAGTGAGATGGTTCCCATTGGGAGGTTCCTAATGTCCATATCCTGGCAGAGATTTTGGGATGCCGGATTGGGTCTTTGCCTATGACCTATCTTGGTATGCCATTGGGGGTGTCCCACAAGTCCCTTACTGTTTGAAATCCGATCTTGGAGAAAATTGAGCGTAAGTTGGCTTGTTGGAAGAAGATGTATTTGTCAAAAGGTGGAAGACTAACGTTGCTTAAAAGCACATTATCTAGTCTCCCCACTTATTATTTGTCTCTTTTTAACATCCCTACGCATGTGACCAATAAAATTGAGAGGTTGCAAAGAGATTTTTTGTGGGGGGCTCCAAGTTACATTTGGTGGAATGGGACAAGCTGTGTGCACCTTTGAAAAACGGTGGGTTAGGAGTAAGGAAATTAACTACTTTTAATAAAGCCTTACTAGGGAAGTGGTTATGGCAGTTTGAGATTGAGGAGACAAGGCTTTGGAGAAGGGTTGTAGCTCTCAAGTTTGGGGAAGAATGGGGGGATGGACTTCTAAGCTAGGTAGAGGGGTGCATGGGTGTGGCTTGTGGAGAAGTATCGGCATGGGATGGGAGGATTTTAGCAAGAATATTCACTTTGAGGTAGGGGTGGGGGATAGAGTGAAGCTTTGGACAGATCAATGGTGTGGGGATTCTCCACTTCAATTGACTTTTCTGAGTGTGTATGGGATTGCATCCAATAAAGAGGCATCGGTGGCCTCTTCTCTTGAACGGTTGGGGATAGAGGAGCGGAGAAGCTGAAATGTTCATTTTACTCGGAGGCCAAATAATTGGGAAATGGGTAGTGTGGATGATTTTCTCCGTACTTTGGGCTCAAATCTACCTCCTACTAAGAACGGAGATCGTATGCGATGAAAGTTGACAAAAAATTGGGACTTTGATATTCGATCGTTTTACAATAAGTTGAGAAACCCTTGCCCATTATTTTTCCTTGGAAAGGTGTTTGGAAGGTTAAGGCTCCTTGGCGTGTTTCCTTCTTTGTGTGGACTGCTGTATGAGATAGAATCCTTACAGGTGATAATTTCAAGGGTAGAGGGTTGGATTTTGTCGACTGGTGTATCATGTGCCGTAGTAATGGGGAGACGATGGATCATTTGTTACTACATTGTAGAAAGGCTTATCAGCTGTGGAGTTTGGTGTTTAGATCTTTTGAGTTTTCTTGGGTCTTGCCAAGATCGGTTGCGGATACTCTACTCAGTTGATGGAATTGGCTTGGAAAGCATTTGTCTAGCATTTGGAATTTAGCTCCATTATGCTTGATGTGGTGCCTTTGGAGGGAGCGAAATAGGAGGACGTTTGAGGACATGTATAGTTCGGATGACCAACTATTGGCCTCTTTTAGTGGCACTCTGTTTGACTGGTCTAGGGCTTGGGGACTCACCTCTAGTGATTCTCTCCCTATGTTCCTTAGCTCTCTCCTGTGTACTTAGTGTCTTTTCCCTTCTTTATCTTTTTACTCTTTCTTTTCCCTTTGTATTTTTCTCTCTGCCTTATGTTTTTCTGCATAAGGTAGTGTTCTCGAATATATATCTTTATTACCTATCAAAAAAAAAAAAAACAGAGAAGCTTGAGAATGGAGTTGGCTTTGCATCTGACGACTTTGCATTGAGAACTTCAAAGTACATTTTAAGGTCTGCTGGGGGATTTGGCAGTTTGTTGTAGTTTGGTTCCTCTAGAGTTGATATTATACTTAGCCGGCTCTTCAAAGTCCTCTTATTTGCTCTTTCCATGGTCTTTGAAGCATTGCAAAAGAATTATCTCTTTAGTTGCTATTGGTCAGAATGTTCTTATTAAGTAGATTTATCTGTATGTATGAATATTTTCTTATTAAGTAGATTTATCTATATATATGAATATGTACATATGTGTATTTTTAATGTGCATGAGCGCCATTGGAAACACTAGAAGGCGCCTATTAAGCCATGAGGCTCTTGGCTGTGTGTGTGTATTTATATATGGTATTCCACTTCTAGGCCTGTGACCAGCAGAATTTACCCAAAAGCCCACAAAAGAAACTTATATACCTGTGCAGCATAAGGGGTGATAATTCCAATATCAGAAGCCTGGACTCCACTTTGAACAAGTCTCTTTGCATGGGCCATAGCAACCTCAGCTTCACCCTCATTCAATGTGCTATCTTCTTCATCCTTCTTCTCTTCCATATCACACCTAAATCAGATATTTATGAACTGGTTACAATTGTCATATGAAAAGCATTTTGTTGATACAGCTCTCTCTTCTGATTTTTGTAGAATTGTTTAGGATTCACATGACTCCGAATTTTAAGCAGAAAAAGTACGAAACCATTCAATGCTGTTCCATACTCCCAACTAGGATATCCTAAGCAACAACTGTGAAAACCAGATACATTATTCAGCCTGTGATAACAATAGACTGCATACCCAGCTATGTCTATGAGAAGAAGGGTTGGTTCTGTCGAAGTGGTCCTCTTCACATCCTCAAGATCAAAAAGCATATGCGCAGCAACACACGGATGGGCTTTAACCTGAAATAGGAGAGAACCATTCAATACACATACAGTTTCTTCTTCCTCTCTTCTTCTTCTTCTTTTTTTTTCTTTTTTTTTTTTTTTTTTTTTTTTTGGGGGGGGGTTGGGGGGGGTCGTGCATTTGTAACTAATAAAAATGACATAAATCTATACTACTTTAGCATCTTCTAGTAAGTGATTGTGGTCCTGAGGACTAGACATTTAATTCATTCCCTGAAATATAATGAAGCAGTTGAATTTTTTTTTAAAAATTATTTATTTATTTATTTATAAAAAAAATGTGGTGCTGCTTTGACACACTTTTTCATCTTTATCAAAACTGATTTTCAACTTACATATCTGGTTCTTCGTTTTTTAGGTTTTGCGAGGGGATAATAGTGCTCTGGCTAGTGACATTCGGAAGGAAATGAAGGTAGGGATTCTGAATTTATTTCAAGCCTAACTTAGTAAACAAAATTTATCCATGTATGCAGTTTCTGTTATTGAAAAATGATACTTTACTATAAGTGTTGTTGATTTTGTATAAGTTTTGAACTGATCAAAATTTGTTTGTACAAGTTTTAAGACAAAAACTGTGGTATTCATTCATTGAGAGAGACTTGGTATATCCTTGGGCCTGATTGGCTGTTGCATTGTATATTATTCATCAAAAAACATATGTACAAGAAGCTATTCCTTCTTTATTTATTTATTATTTGTTATGGTTCATCCTGTTTTCTATTCTTTGCTCAAATGGCACTTCCTCTAATAAATGTAGGAGAGTGAGGTTGTGGGTTCAAAACCCACTGGGTGGATGCTTAACTTATCGATAAAAAATGCAGGAAATTTTCTTGCAAATTTATTATTCGAGCCAGAATTCATTTTGTGCTTTCTTATCAGTTACTTTTCTTATATTATATTATTATTTAATGTTTCAACTTGTCCTTGCTGTATTTCTTCAGGCCTTAAATGGGAAGCTGTTAAAAACAAAAGACAAAAGCACAAGGAGAGAAATTCAGAAGGAGCTTCGGACTCTTTCTAAAGAAGAGCGTAAAAGACAGCAACTGGCTGTTACAGATGTAATTAAAAATGCTGATGTGGTGTTGACAACTTTGACTGGGGCGTTATCCCACAAGTTGGATAACACTTCTTTTGACTTGGTGATCATTGATGAAGCTGCTCAGGCACTTGAGATAGCATGCTGGATAGCTCTACTAAAGGTAATGTTACACACATATGAACACCAAAACAAATGTATGCACTTCCACTAAAAATGCAGTAATGGGCACATGTTAAATTTGTGAATTTGATAATTTATGATGCACATGTTTAATGCTTATTATTGGTCTTTGGATACAGTTCTTTACCTGCTACTATGAGAAATATTGGTCTTTAAAGATATCTAAATACAAAATGCATGATATATTGAAAAAAGCTTTAATTGGGTATCAATTATTTTTGTTATGGATTTTAATTGTTTTAGAAAAAGGGACATTAAAGGTATCAGAAACAAACCTTTTTTTTTCCTTATAAAAAAAGGGTTTGTTATTTGGGTTTTCCAAAGTTGTTATGTTTGAGATAAAGGAAACCCAATGTCCAAAGAAGAAAAGATAATATTGATTATAATCCAGTTCAATCATACATATAGAGTGTGTAATTCTGAGCACCAGTTCACAATCTGAGTTAATTGTTTTAGGGTTCAAGATGTATACTTGCTGGTGATCATCTGCAGCTTCCTCCAACCATCCAAAGTGTTGAAGCTGAGAGGAAAGGTTTAGGAAGAACCCTCTTTGAACGACTTGCAGACATGTATGGAGATGAAGTTGTGTCAATGCTCACTGTCCAGTACCGTATGCATGAGCTTATTATGAATTGGTCATCTAATGAGCTTTACAGCAGTAAGGTGCTCAGGTCATGTCTGGATGTTGGGTTGAGGAGTATTTTATCAATCATCAATTTTTTATGTTTGTGATATTTATAAGCAATTACGGAATGAGTAATGCTATGGATACAACAAAAAGCCACAAGAATTTCAAAATATTCTCAAATTAGCATGCCACATCATTTAAAAAATTTAAATTGGAGATTGTGGTGGGTCCATGTGTGAGTAGGCATGCTAATTTAGGAATGTTGTGAAACTATTGTCCATAGCATTATTCTTATGGAATACCTAATTGTGAGTAGGGCTAGTTTTATTTTGTCGCAATAAAAATTCAAGATCTACCCTAACCCCATTGTGCTTTGGACTAATGTGAAATTGTTAACTTTTCAGTTGTAATAACTGAAAAACAGCATTGAGAATCACATGCCTTTTAAGCCAATCATTGAGTGGCACATGTCCATAATTTTGCATCCTAAAGGACCTAAGCCTCTACCACCATGGATGATGTCCATGGGACCAAATGCCTTGCCCTCCATTGCCTACCCTCTCTTTACTCCAAATTCTAACCCCTTACTTCTCTCCACTTACTGCTTCATTCCTATCATCATGTCTCCTCCAAACACCTCATCAAGGTCTAGGTTACCCTTTATTCCTTTGTGTGTGGATGATTTTGGGTGCTCAGATATGGGTTTATGGTGGTTGGTAGTGGGTTTGGGAGGGAAGATTTTGTGATTTGTCATGTGCTATATGTGCAAAAGTAAGTTGATGAATTCACTCTAATCCAACCCATAGGGAGGTTTATTGTAGGTTTTGAAAAGTCACGGATGTAAAGTAAAATAGACTCAAAGCACAGGTATTGTTTAATTTTCCCCATTCATAAAGAAAAGAAACCCTCTAACCTTCCCTCCCCAACACCCCCCCACCAAAAAAAAAAAAAAAAAAAAAAAAAAAAAAAAAA